>NW_026934719.1:0-61396 GCF_032062105.1 Saccostrea cuccullata | reverse complement strand
GGACATACAAAGGAATCATTCTTACTTTTCTGTCATCAGCTTTGTTGGAAAACCATAATATTACTGAGCACTTTGTTTCTATTAATATTTTCTCCTCATAAATGTTTCAGAAGAAGCATTGAAACAGACGATGACGTCTTTGAAAAAGTGGAGAGGAGCAGTAATAAAGCAGAGGAAAGACAAACAAAGAGTGTAGAGGTAAGAAAGGGTGTGTGTGGATTTGGGTGTCTCTCTCCCTCTCTCTTTGTGACTCCCCCCCCCTCTCTCTCTCACCGCCTCTCTCTTACTCTTTCTCACACATTCTGTCTCTCTTTATCTCTCATTTTTTCTCAGTCTTTCCCTTTATCTTGTATTTATTTCTTCTATCTGAATTAATATTGTGCATTTTGTTTTTTAAGGAATCTGAATATCGTAAAATACTAAGAGACATTGATGGCCATAAAGCGTCTAAGAGAAGCACTGGATATTTGACTACTGAAATTGAAGCTTAAAGTAAGTAGCAAATTGGACGTTACATTGTTCCTTAATCATATATTATATTTTGAGTAATTTTTATTTATTGAAGTTTTGAGATTTTAATTTATTCTTACTCATTCATTCAACATACTATTATGTTTTTCAACTTATCAGACTAACTTTCATTAATTTTTTTGTAGTCATAGGGAACTAGTTGAATGAAGGACATACAAAGGAACCATTCTAACATTTCTGTTGAAAATGAAATAAAAATATCTGCATTATAAGACTTGGTCATTAATCTTTTCTGCTTGACAATATCTATGTTGTGTTTTGGAGACCAGGAATACATTCAAGATCGTAGAGGCTAATCTAGCTGCTTGATGTTAGATATTTGTCTCTATCGAACGGAGAGCTAGCTAAGTTGCCAAGTGTCAGATTTTTGATAAAAAACGTTTCTGTTTAAACTTATTTTTAGAGTTATGTCCAAGACACGATGTAGTTACGATATCGACACATGACTTTTTTTTTTATAGTTTTCTATAATATTTCACTATTCTCGTGTGTTTATAACAATGCTTCCTGTTTTAAGACTATTTTCTTACTGTTAGTGTTCTCGATATCGTGCCGATATCGAATCATGATTGTTTCAAGAATTATGGTTTCCATCCTTTATATGCTGTTTTTAACAACTGTTACTTAAAACATTCTTTATAAATCTTTCCCTGAAGTGTCGATATCGTCGATATCGACTATATCGCTTCGATGTCGAATCATGTTCGCTCAACCTTTGTTTATACCTTCCCTGCTACTTTGAATGTTTTATGTTTAATTACTTTCCTTTTACGAAGATTTTACCTGCCATTGATATCGTCGATATCGACGATATCGTATCGATATCGAAACATGATTGTTAAAAGCATATTATTTTACCAACCTTCACCTTAATACAAGAAATTTATTTTTACAAGACTTCTGTGTTTAATAAGTTTACCTTACTCTCGATATCGTCGATATCGACGATATCGTATCGATATCGAATCATGATTGTTAAAACATTTTCAAGAATTTTCACCCTAACCCAACATCTTACTCTAAATCTAATCTAAAACAATAACAACCTGAAAAATTTCTTAATCATAATTTATTTTCATATTCATGCCAATAATGAATCAATTTTGACTTCACTTTTGACTTTGTAAAATAATGTTATACCTCAATGTGAAGATAGATTATGCAAATAGGATCGATATCGATACGATATTGTCATGATATCGTCGATATCGACGACATCGACGTAATATAGTGTCTCAAATTTGGCACCAGGTATTTCCAATTAATAGTGCTGATCACGATCGATATCGATACGATATCGACATAAAATTTTCGATATCGTTGATATCGACATCGAATTCGTTCTTGGACATGTATGTATTTTTATACATACTAGTGTGTTAATTTCTATTTCACTCTCTATAATGTTGAAAATAGTACCCTATTTTTTTTAAAATCGAGTGTGTTGCGATGTTGTAATTTAACATCTTGGATTTGGTACTAAGCATTAATATTTAAGCAAACTCACCCTACGTAGAGGCTAGGCTAGCTGTTTATTTAAGATCGTGGCTACACGTTTCGGCTACGTGGGAGCTACGCTATTGAACGCACTCCCCCGTCTGCCAACATTGTATTGGAATTCCATTAATATTGGTACCAATTGCGCCTAGACTTGAGCAAATATATTTTGTATTCATATGAAGCAAAATTTATCCAAAATACATGAAAAGAAGAAAACACTTGCTGTGACCTTAAACCCGACATTTAGATATGTGGACGACGTATTGTCAATTAATAATGGTAATTTCAATTCTAATATGAACACGATATATCCAAGTGAGTTTAAAATAAAAGATACCACAGAGTCTCTCACATCAGTTTCATATTTGGATATTTTAACGGAAAAAGATCTTTTTGGTAATCTAACAACTAAGGTTTATGATTAAAGTGATAACTGAAACTTTTTAATTGTCAACATCCTTTTCCTATGCAACAGTTTACCCTCATCTCCTGCATACAGGGTTCATATCTCAGTTGATTTAATATACACAAGAACATGCTCTACGTACGAACAATTTCTAAAATGATTTTAGTTATTCACAATTAAGTTTAAAAAACAGGAATATAAGCAGTTTCGTCTAAAGTTATCATTTTCTTAGTTCTATGGTCGATACAATGACCTTGTCAGCGATTACAATTTATCATTAAGCTAAAATTTATGTTAGGTGACGTTTTTTATGATCATGACAAGGAGCACACGGCGGGTGTGACCGGTTGACAGGGGAATCTCAATCCTTCATGGCACTTTATCCACCCTCTGATATTTCGCAGGTCCGTAAATGCTCTGCTACAAATTTGTATTGTTTGAAGGTCTTTTGAGCTCGGATAACGTTCGTAATGAATATATTTACTTAAAGAAAAAAAGGGTAAAATCTTTAGGTGTACAATTTCATTTTCCATATGTATTTTCAAATTTTCTTATCTTACGCTTAAATATTTTAAAATGTAAATGTATCCCAAATCCCATTTGATTTTGCCTCAAAATTCAAGTGTTATTAAAACCGCATCTTCCTCTCTGTCCCACAGATGTTCAATAAGTAAAAGATGAACATTAAGGAGACTAGTCCAGTGGGTAAATGTGCTTGTTCGCGAGAAAGTCTTGACAAACCCAAGCTGCATTGGGCTAGGGGTAAACACACCGAATAAATAAGTTAAACTGCTCGCTCATGCGCCAATGAGAAGAACACAAACGTAAAGATGATCAGTTTAAAAATCCAAATCGTGCAATCGGTTTCTTTCATCTAAATGGTTAATGTAATGATTATGAAAACCTACTCTATTAATAGCAGTTTTTGTGGTACTAAGGTTGCAATTGAATAGGTGTCAATGTCATCCTCACGGTTGATTGAAAACTTTTCAAAGCCCTCTATTAAACAATCTCATTTTATGTATGATAAGTTTCTTTTTATATTCATGTATTGTTTTTATTATTGTACGTAACATGCCAAAAGGACAAACTAACGACTTTACCAGATCAAATCGCTCTTTACACACTCAAATCTCCTTATTTATTACGTAATCGTCCTCTGTCACGTGCATATACTGATTACGTCTCACAACCCATTTAATACTTAGAAGCATGCTTGAGATCCAAGTACAAACCCTTTCGTATGCGATAGATAATCAGACTGCTGATTTTAATTTTCATGATTAATTTTTAAATTCACATTTCAAAATTAGATAATGGTACAATAATGACTTTGTCAGAAACAATAACCTACTCTAGGGTCGCATTTTAACCCTTGCATTTATAACCATTTTGTATACGGATTCAGTCAAAATAAACCCAGAATAGAAAAAGCCAACATTTTTATCTTGTAATCTTCGAGAAACCAGGAAAACATTTCTCTGGAATGCTGGGAATTCTATTCAGCTGAATCCAGCTCTGTGTCGGATATTTTGTCCATCTAAATACACAAAAAAAGAGGAATAATTTTAACTGTATTTCTTTTGAATTTAGAAAAAAAATGAAAAAAAAAATAGCGCCAAAAAGTTTTAAACTACTATAGATTGATGCAAAAATAATGTCTTCCTGTTCTTTGTTTCAATAGAATTTAAATAAGAACCAACTATTTACATATCTAAAAAAGAAAAAAAAAACATACATCTAACTGTCAAATACTTTTTAAATTGAAATATTCTTCAATAAAATAGTTAAATGACCTTTTTGTCATAATAATAATTTTGAAACATACTAACTATGTACCGATTTCAGTTTCTAATGCTAATCTGTAAATTTACTCTAATTAGGGCCCATTGTTTGGCTTGCACAATCAATTATCTCTGAGACCTCGCTGGACACAGGAAGCCGTTTTTTCACACTTCACGATAATTACAAAGGCAATTTAAAATATAAATTAGTTCATGCTTAAATAGTTTTACAGTTAACAATGTCTCGAACATTACATTTGCGCCGAGAGTCAAAACATCGTATAGGTCTAATTATTCTCTATACAGAGTTGTCGTTCTCACTACTCTCCCACATCTTTCTGTTTTTAATGTAACATACCCGAATTTCCTCTGTCGATATTTAATGAACATTGCATGTGTATATTTACCTTTTGAAAACAATCTTTTATTAAATTAGGGTTAAATACTTAAAACCTGTTATGACTGATACTTTTTTTGATTCTATAAGCAAAAATCTCTTTATTTAGTTCTTATGTGTGTTTAGGAAGGGGGGATCTTTAATTCAGAGTTAATATATTGTGGAAATAATTTAATTTTTGTTCTACACTATGTTAAAACGATATCACTACACTAAATTAAAACGATATCATTTTTTAAATTATTATTCTTAAATTCATCAAACATTTTGCCAAAAAAATAATGTTATTTGTATTGGAATATGGATGCATATGTGCTGTGTGTTTTTCAATTTAATTTGTGATTCCTTCGTGAATTGGTCGTAAAATGACCGCGAATATCAGTACTTCGGGAAATTCTTGCGCCACAGTTAAATTTCAAATGATGGAGAACCCTGCTGTATTTTATAGAAAAACAAATACTTTGTTTAAAGAATTATTTGGCAGAGTAGCATCGCAGCACAGTTAAGGTTAAAGTAAGGAGGCGGGGCCTAATTTGTACGGGAAATATTTACTATGACGTCACACATAATATAAGGTCTTCAAAATACCACAAAATGAAATCATTTGCTATTTCAAACAGCTGGATAGCTGTATACTACAATCAAACTTACTATTACATGCAGTTTTGTCGTTTGTTAAATTCCACACAACAGTTTTTAAACGATGCATCGATCGCAATGCACTTGTCAATGTGACGTCCTCTCGCAAAAATGGTGCAGTTTGTACACAGTGAAAGCTGATCAAGTCACATTTGAAACAATGAAAATGTCTTTTTTCTCAAATGAAATATTCTATGCATTTAAATAAAAGGCCGTAAACTTGGATGCGATGTCTATTTTAGTATTTTATTTATAAACTGTCCGTACGTTCTCCAGACAAGTGATACTGTCGTGTGTTTGTATGCAGAATCATTGAAAAAGTAATGGAAGGGTCCTAATAAATCGATTTATTGCAAGGCCATACTATCAATGTATCTTGTCAAGTTTTTACACATAAACTCAAGAAGCATTAAGATGTACGAAAAGTGCTGCTAACCTCATGAAATCTTGCAAATAAATTAATTATAGCTACATTTAATGTAGTTGACCAGCAAAATATCCAACCTGCCGTCCAACAAATTAAAGTTTAGCAATTAAAAAAGAGAATGTATATAGGTTCGCAGCACTTTTCACAAACTACATATAGTGTTGAAAAGGATTATAAATGAAAATGAGATATTTAACTTGGTTATGCACTTGCAATATTGGAATTTATAAATGACCTCTAAACTACAAATATAATTGCTAAAATCATGTGACGTCGCCATCACGTGGCAAGTCTTAATAAAAAATCTAAATGTCCCCAACATGTAGATTTAAACCACATTTCATTTTTTTCGATATCAGTGAAGTCCTAAAAAGAATCGCCCATCCTAGTAAAATATATATTTTTTATCTTAAGAAATCGTCTATATTTCCATTTGTAACCTTAACTGTGCTGTGATCTAACATGTAAAATATCAAAACCTCTCGAAGTAAACTTTCTGTTTAATGTTCTGGTTGGGATTTATGGAATGTTTGCCGACTAATACGACTACAATATCTGATTGGTCTCATTTCACAAGTCTATACAAACTGTAGGACATATCCGAAATAAAAACCCCAAAAAGATCACGAAAGGGTTCAAAGTCCTTATTCAGCAATCGTAGGTACAGTTTTCAATGACTAATCAAAAAACAGTGTAAATATTGATTATAGGGTATAAAAGTTGACGAAATAATAATGTATTAAGGTTGATATTTAACAAAATCAGATTGCCTCCCTTCCCACGATTTTGCTCTGTTCATATGATGATATAGTTTTGTTGAAAAAAAAATCTCAAAAGCAGTTGCTTACTGATTCATTTCGTTGAAAAGTATAGCTTTTTACATTCATTATGAGAATATGGTTGTCTAAACAAAAATACATGAATTTACGTAAAGATACAATGAAGTGCCAATGAGTGCATGGATACAATAAGCGAACAACTTAAGATGAGAGGACATAACATATATTTATGCAATTATCAAACGATTGCTTTCTTAGCTCGTACATTATATATCAGATGAATAAATGTACAAATCACAATCTCTGTTGAAGAATATTAAATGCAAGTTTAACCAGTTAATTTCAATGAACATAAAACATGAAAATTTTGATTCAAACAAAACTGTCAACTTTGATTGTGTAACGGCACTATATTGCCGTCAATCTTTATAACGAGTTCGTAAGAACATCTTTGCCTGACAAACTAATACTTTTCGTCAATCACTGATTAGATTTATATTATATATTTGAATGTCCTTACCTTGGGTTAAATCAAGAAGTGAATCAAAAATAAATGGAAGACCTTCAATAAGTAACTGCTATGTGTCCTAATTAAATAGACTAGTTCCAGAGACAGGTCGGCTCTATTCGGGCCACTATCCCCAACAGTAGCTATTTTTCCTGATTGAATTTGTCAGTGCTATGGTCAGTCACAGTGGACGACCACCAAGGAAAATAATAAGATACACAGACAACCAAAGCAGCTTCAGCTCTATTCGGGCCACTGAATTGATCGCCTTCTTATCTTTCCTAACACTTAGAACCCTTAATTGACCCTTATACTTAGTTACTTACTATACAGCTTCTTCACCCTCATAACGTTTACAAGAAAGACACAGATTCACAACATCCCGAGTCTATATACACACAGGGTGTTCTATTTGTAAGGGGTGTCAGGTCAACCATTTACCAGGACAAATATGGTCATTAAAACGTTTGATTCAATACGATTAAAACATTACAATTTTATTAAACAAAATCAAAACTGTTATATATTAATCTCCTTCAAAATTTGGGGAACCTTGCCGACATTTTATTCAGAATATATTTTACACTATCTGAGATGTCCATTTTCAAAAATTTGCTTCTTGGACATTGCGTATGCAATCAATTCATGAAAAATACAAAAGTTTAATACCTGAAAAGACTTTAAAGATATACAGGTGGAATAATACCTGATGCAACTCCTTTTTATTAAATTGTCAATCACCTCATCTCGGATCTTTCCGTTAGAGGTCGGAAAACAATCTTGAATGTATTAACATCACCAGATGTTAAAAATTTTATATTTCCTGTATAAGAATAAAGGATTTAGATGTCCCTTCTATTGTATATCTTTGGTGATATCATTACAATAAATAAAGTTAAACTTCATATTTCACATATAAAAGGTCTCCATGCATTTATATCAAAGATCGTGCAAAATGGGGGGTGGGGTGTTATGGCGTCTTCTTAAAGCATTTGAGATTGTTTTTCCACTAGCCTGCAAGGTTCGAGTAGTTCCGATTGTTAAAATGTATAATGAATAAGTATAGGATCTTTTACAAACAAGTAGAAAGGTTTATGAGTTTATGATATCTAATATGAATTAATAAATGCTTATTTGTCTCAATTTTGCATGACGTGTACTTGATCGAATCTTCTTGTTCATCAAATCAATTCTATAACCTCAGAACCAATTATGCATTATTAGTTAAGCGCAAATTAGAACATCATTCATCGAAAGTCTATTCCATCAACATCTAAAAAACGGCTTAACTTGACCGACTTTATTAGAAATACTTCAGTCTGAAATATCTCCATAAAAGAGTGTTTCAAATTTCATTTTCAAACATGGAAGAGCAAAAATAAAATATTTATATTATACATGTATTGCTAGTTAAGTACTTGTAATTGATAATAAAAAAAAAAACTATACTAAAACGCGAAATAATTTTCGCATTCAATATATTGGTGCTTTACAAAACGATAAATTTGTTTTACGTACAAAGTACGTGTTATATGAGTATGCCCAAGGTATTTCAAATACGAGCGTTACATATGGAACGCCCCGTTGTAAACAAAAATGTTCTCTGGTTAGTCTCTCAAGTCAAAGGCAAATTTTTGATAGAAAGTGGAAGCTTATACAGCTGCGTCTCTTTTCACGTAAGTCAAAATTATTACATAATTAATGAATTTATACATTTTAGCCTTTATATAGCATCAATAAGCATTTCATAATGTTTCTAGGGTCATTAGATTGATGTAATATTGAACACGAACAGGGCATAGGTTACCTGAAATACCGATACAAATTTTATTTGTAGTATTTAATCAATTAATAATATAATGGAAGATGTTTGAGCTATATAATAATGGAGCTACTGAACTGAAATAGATGAATGATGACACTCATTGCTTGTACAACTTAATATCGAATAACTACATAAATTAGCCCTATTTAAATTTAAATATTGCCTTTCATTCTCTTGTGTAAGAAGGCGGTGCTGTACCCAAAAGTTGCAATTAGCAATTAAAATTTTGTATATTACATTTAAAATTCTACGGAAAAGTAAATTCTACTCCGTTATCTTTTAATTGCAAATAAATATTCTTAATAATGCATTATAAACTATAATTCCTCAAAGGACAAGATAGGGTACATGTGTAACGGCCGAATAAGGCCCCTCGTTTGATGTAAAAAAATCAGAACACTGGTAAAATTGTGATAGTTTGTAGTTAAGAAGTTAAAATGATGCTTACTTTTAAACAAGCACTAATTTAGATTCAAAGCTTTTATGGTTCAGGCAACTAGAGGGTGCAAAAGTAGGACGTTTTCCAGAATTTCCTCAATTCTGGTGGAATTTCATCATATGTGATACACTTTTTTCTTCCGAGAACATAGAACAGAAGCTTGCCTATCTGAGATTTTTACACATAGCCTGCATCTGACACTATATAGTGTATAAAATATATAAATTTGGTAGATAGGCAAGCTTGTGCTCTATGTTTTCCGAAACAAAATGTGCTGTAAAATTGATGAAAATTTGCATAAAAATTAGAAAATTCGAATATTAACCTATTACCTGACCTCTCTGTAACCTCTGTATATTCTAAATCTTAGAACCAATACTCATTTTGTGGCAGGGGTTACAACAGCTTTTTTTTTGGATACACTGTTGCATCATTCTTAAAGACACCAAAAATCGGGGGCCAAATAATGGTCTTACCCTATCTTGTCCTTTTGGTGTTTATGCTTTCTCAAATATGAATTTTATAACGTTTTATATACATCGGATTGAAATTCGACTTTTTGGAAAATGTCTGCTGCGTTGGCTAAGGCGGCGCACTTCACTATGATGAAGTGTATTGATTTTGAATTCACTCTTACAGAAACGTACAAGTCATAAATGTTTGGTAGGCAAGGAAATGTTTTCTGGTCCATAGTATTTAAAATTGTTGAAATGGTTTTTCTGTGTTAGTGAATAACGGAAACTAAAAAAAGACAGGCCGAAGAATTGGGCGAGAGTGTACGTCACTGTACAACTCCATTTGAGGAGACAGACGAAAAGCCCGTGGAAATATAGGGATATCATATCATTATTATTGTTTCATACCTATACATGCATATACTTTGTTTATGTATTTTAATGTTTGATCATAGTTATAAAGATATGTCACAATGTATCTATAATCGTTTTGATTAATTAAAGAATTTTATTCTGGTAATTGGAATATTTTCTTCCAAAAATTGAACCTTTGACATTTGTCTTTTTTTGACGTTGCAGATTGTACCGGGTGTTAGAGAACGATATCACTTAAAATCTTATTACTCATATTGTTTTCAAGTAAACATGATAAAACTTCGTAATTTATCTTCCAAGAATACGCTATATCAAACCAGAAAATTTTATCAAGATATATTATTTTCTTTTAAAGATATGAGCTCAGTCTGCGAAATTTTTTGACAACCCTCGTACACTCACAAGATCTTGCATTTCTACAACCAGCTCTTGCCAATATTCACCAGTATTAGTTCAATAACGGTCCGTGTAACACTTAACAAATCAGATTTCTAAAACGATTTAGAGTTTTAGAATGTTAATATATTAAATTCAAATTTTTTAAAGTTCGAAATTGGTATATTGAAATTTAATATTTTCGTTCAAAAATTTAAAATTTAAATTTTCAAACAGGTTTTAAAATTTTAATATTTTAGATTTTTACCTTAAAAAACTCAAATTTTCAAAAACGATTTTTATAATCTAAACGTTTGAGTTTTAAACTACCGTTTCCTCAGAAAGTTTAGACTTAACAATCTATAGTTCTTTAATATTTTTTCTCTTTTTAATTTGAAATTAGCTTCAAACTTCTAAAATCCAACTTTGAAACGTTTTACATTTTTTTTTTTTTTAGAAATTTGATTCAAATATTCTAATTTCAAATAATTTAATTTTAGTTTTAACACGTCATTTGATTGGTTAAACGGTTTTATCCATTTTGTATAACATAACTTGCCTACGTCACAATGAATTACGTCAAAAACGTATTACTCCGCTTGACGTTAACTTTTAAAATATGCGATATCTGTTTTTCCGAAGGAAAAAATGGAAAAATTGTCTCATCGTCTACATTGAAATTAAATTATAAGGAATGAAGCTTCGCGGTTTATAAAGCATAAACTGCCCCAAGTTATGTTATATCGTATAACATAAGTTGAAATAAGCTTCATTCCTTAAATAACCTGAACACTCTGAGTTTTTAGAATTTTACTTTAGATATCCAAAATTTAAACCAGGTATGGGATTTGATATTTTGGATATTTGAAGTAAACTTCTAAAAGCTCAAAATGTACAAAAGTGTTTTGGTAATTTAAAAGTTGAGTGTTTGAATAAAAATTCTAAATTTCTAAAAATCTAAAACGTTTGAAAGTTGGAAGTTTGAAGTAAATTCTTAATAATCAAAAGACGATAATGTTATCTAATTTTAGATTGTTAAGCGTAAACTTTCTAAACAAACGTAGATTAAAAACTCACAAGTTTAAAATACAAAATTTGTTTTTGGAAATTTGAATTTTGAATATTTAAGGTAAAAATTTAAAAACTCAAAATTTCACAACCTGTTTGGAAATTTGAAAATTTAGGTTTTTGAACTAAATTATTAAATTTCAATATACTAAATCAGTTTGGGTTTTTGAAATTAAGAAATTTGAACTAATATATTAACATTCTGAAACTCTAAGTCATTTTAGAAATTTGAATTGTTAAGTGTTACACGGACCAGTAACAGTATTCATTATCAGTTAAGAAAAAATGAAAATAAATTGATGGCAGACTTACGTGTATACATGTAACCAGTTATTATCAGAAACGCCTAAATGTAACTACTGTATTTATTTTGTTGATGATGCTGACCATTATGTTGTTCTTGTCAAAAATACATCTCCCTGAAATTTACTTTTGAAGTAAACGTTTATTTATTTGATTATTATCAGATTTCTGAACTTGAATTATTATAATAGGGTATTACTCACCATGGACACAATATCAAAAATATATATCTATTTAAATATTTGAAGCAGTACATGTTTGAACAACATGAACAAAATAAATGTTTTATTTGAACGTTTCACACTGTCATGTAATATAAGTTTGTCATTTTTGTTTATATTTCCAAACCGGTACTTTATTGTATTTTGCTCCCCTTTTCTTGTTTTTTCCTACAGAGTTTACTTTATAAGTACAGTGTCTATTTACCTTGACCGTGTTGTAGAAATAGGGCTAGTTTAATCTTTACCTGGTGTTCAATCTCATTCACATCGTAATGAAATGAAGAATAAAATAAAGCATATGAAATAGACACAATGTGTTTTCCTATATATGTTTTATTTTAAGTCTCAAGGAACATTTCTCACACTGCATAGGAGGGTCTTTTCAAACAGTTTCTGAATCGATCATTGTGTCCATCTAAATAAAAACAAATATAATATAGTTTTTTAATACAAAGTAAATGTATCTATACTTTCATTTACTTTAAAAAAAAACCCAAAACACTAGTATCTTGAAGAAGGCAAGTTTGATTCATATATGATTAAAAAAAATATCCATCATTCATGACTTAACCGTAAAAAAGTCAAACTTACTCTTTTTTGCAATTCCCTGAAATTTTCAGCAGAATTCTGAAATAAAATAGTTTTAACTGAGGAAAATGAAATATCTAGCGAAAAGAACTTCGTAGTCAAATAGATATTGAAAAGGCTCGTTATATTTGTTACGAAAGTAATTTTGTCCAGCATTTTTGCCTTAGGAAGTATTTTTTTAATCAAATAGATTTTTTACAGAAATGTATTTTTCATATTACATTAGAAATTTAAAATACAAATACGAATTTTTCCAAGATATGTAACATTTAAACAAAGGTTTGAAATTTTGCCGTAAATGACGTATAAAATAATAATTATTTTAAAAACATTTTTTTTTCAAGAAAATCCTTTTTCGATAAATTTGACAGCCTACAGAACGATTGTAGACCCCAAATACCTATAATATATATTTGATGACTGTTTAGATTGTGGATGATTTTATGCTGTATTATGCTTGATAACTAACTGATTAAAGATAATGATGAAATTGTGACAAGAATATTTCGCTTACCCTGACCAGCCGGGCACAGCGACAAGTTCCGTAGGGTAAACAGACGCATGGTTTTGTTGGGGTTTGTGCTCGAGCAAAAGAATTAAAAGACAGCAGTAGAATCATAATCATTATAAACCTCATCTAAAATAAATAAATTAGTCATTTATATCGATATGTATTTAGCATCTAATATATTAATATTTAAGGTATATACTCCAGATTACAATTTTTGCTGTGTTTAACGTTTTACCTGCAGAGTCGGAGAGGAAGGTAGAAGGAGTTGACCCTAACGTCTCTGATCGAGATCCTAACACAGGACGTAACGCACCCTTCGTCCGGATGAAATTGTACACATTAAGTCGTTAAAAAGCATGCATTTAAGGAATAACTCTTATTTTTCGATTCCATGATGTGATCAATCTATTGGCTTGCGTGATGCATAAAATTATCAAGCAAGTTAATCTAATGATCATAGTCATGAAATTGAAAAATCTGACAGGTATTCCTTATATTTACATGCGTTTGATTCCGCCAATCCACGTGCTCCAAGCCCTGCATCTGTCTAGCTATTTGTCCCGTCCTGCACGTGACTTTTTTAACCACGCCTATTGATGAACCAATACATTGATGGGGAAATAAAGTTCATTTACTATTTGTAATGTTATCTCGGACAAAGACATTGGAAATGTAAATATTTTAGTTCAAAGGTGACAATAGAAAACTATTACATTCAACAGTATATTATACATTGGTATACATTGCTCATCTATCTGGTACAGGTTCCGGATGGACGTGGACAAATATGAAGTTTAAATACGAGGATTGTCCAGGAAAAAACGCGAACTTTTTGAATATTTCAAATACTTTTGAACCAAAACTAATATTTTTTGGCATGCTGTTGGGAAATTATCTTCTAGATATTCTGACAAAATATTATAGGTCTGTGTTATATGCATATGAAAACAACATTTATTTGACGTTGAATATCGATGGTCGGCGCAAGACAATTTTTTTTTACTTTTTACGAATAACATTGTGATTAACTTTTTCGTTGTTATCGGGCTATATGGCAATATAACGTTAAAAAAATACTCACATATATACTCTATGATTTGGTTTACTTGTGTGTAAAATTTCATTTATTTGACATTATTAATGACAGATATATGACAATATATACCAAAGCGCTTTGAATTAGACATTGTAAAAAATGGTGACGTTAAACGGTATTGTAGAGCAATATTATTAGTTACACAGTCAGTTAGTGACCTACATGTAATACGGATTCATACAGGGTGTGAAATGGAAATCTGTATTGGGCGAGGAAAAGCCCAGTCCCAGTACGGATTTCCATTTCACACCCTGTATGAATCCGTATTAGGTCACTAACTGACTGTGTAACGAATTTATCCCGCTGAAGACCTTTTTCAATATTAAAAAAATATTTGGGCATATTATGGAATCTGTATTAGGTCACAAACTGAGTGTGTTACGAATTTATCCCGCTGAAGGCCTTTTTTCAATATAAAAAAAATATTTGCGTATATTATGAAAATATTAAGTTTAATCCAATAACAATCAACATATAAAATCGTTACGGTAACAAGAAATTTAACTAAACTACCTACGTAATTAAACCGTTTCTTAGCCACCATTTTCATTTACAATAACAACGCTTCGAACGGAGTCGTGTGCCCGATTTTCATATTACTCCTCGACGGAGACGTAATACGGAAAATTTCAGGGCGTCACGTGATCAGCCTTTATCCAATCAGCAATCTACAAATTTGTCTGAAGCGGGATAAATTATCAAGCAACTCTATATTGAGCGGGATATAACTCCTGTTTATAGATTAAAAAGATGTTAACGATGAAAAATGCAAACATAACTATGGGAAACAGGTTTTTCTTTAGTAGAAGAGGTTTCAGGTTGACTTGACTGGTTATCCGATACAAGAGAATAAACCACATAAATAAAGACAAACTGAGAGGACAAGAGCGGGATGTCATAGGCCTACGTAAAGACCGCTGTTAAATAAAACGATCAATTAGGTTAATGATCGAGAATGTGAAATTGTTTATTGAAAGAATCAACTCCCCAATCTTTTAGTAACGCTAGTATTTGAGATGTATAACGGTAGCTAAAATAAAATTTATTAAATACATTGCCGAATGTGTGCTTAAAAATGAATTTGTACAGAGGCACAGTTTATAGAACAAATTCGTTAACACTACGAGATACGTCAGTGTTGCGCCGACAGCTGATTTGATAGCTTTGTTTATATGAGAGGAATTTTTTATTTATATAGATATTTCACTGAAATTTTTAGGCATGATTCAAAAAATGTTGACAATGATGTATACAAAATGTTACCTCTATAGTCCTAGTGAAACAAAATATATTAAATATGTTCACTTTTTATGGGACAACCCTCGTAACACAAACTTGTTCCTATGAAAGTGAATTTATCTTTATGTATTTTTCTTACTAAAGAAAAAAATATCGGACCCTCTAACAACTTTATGATTGAACAATGCAGCAGAGTTTGGGGGGAAAGTTGAAATATTTATGGTTTTTGTTCAATATCTAAAAAACGTTCCTAATTAATTTCTTTCTTCATTGTGAACAAAAGTATCTCAGATCATTCTCCTGGGTCAAATATTCTATTGAGGACAAACAATTTTTTTCTTATTGGCTTTCAAATGTAATCAATATTGGTAAAAAATGATGAAAATCGATGTAAAAAGCTTAAAATTTACAATATGTTTTAATTTTTATAATGTCTTTACAATAGTATTTCTTTTGAAAAAAAACCCCCAAAAACTAGGAATTGGATACTCTTGCGACACAAATAAAACAAGAAAAAACATTTACACAGAAAAGAGAAATTCATTTAACCAAGTCAGGAAAGAGTTGTCCCCTCTAAAGCCTGCACGAACACTCTCTGAACAAATATGATTATTTTCGTCAAAATTGATTATTATGATACCTTGCTGCTTCTTTTTTCCTTCCAACACTTCTTCCTACTTCCAAGTACCCTTGTAACGTAACCATATTTTAGGAATAATATGCCTACTTGCAAATCTGTGTGATTCACACACATATCATTCACACTTAACTTAAAAACATACCCTATATCTATATTTTCCATGTCTTACAGCATTAAAAAAATATACTCAATAATTGAATTCCTCGGTGCCCTATTTCTTTTTGTATTTTTCTAACGTCTCTGTAGCCTCACTGTGAAGTCACATTAACACACTTTTCTTTATGTATATTTCTACGCGTGAGTTTACACGACAATGGTATTCAAATAAATTTTACTGTTTGCTTACTGGAAAAACACAGTAAATTTAAATATATTTACATTAACTTTAATTTTCAGTTTTATAAAATAAGAACAAAACACTGCAAATTCAGATGTTTTAGGTGGAATATAAAAAGAAATGTTTATGGTACATGTATTTTTCGTTAAAAATAAGAAAAATTAAAATAAAAAGGCACCCTCAAGAAGAGCATCCCATCGCAAAGAGCATACCTGTAAATGAAGGCAATTCATTCGACAATGATACCAGTGTAAATTTCGTCAAAGCCGTTTCGTACAGCACATAATTGTTTTTACATGTCGATATAATTAAAACGAAAAAATAATTAAATTTTTAAAATGAAATAAGAGTTTGAATCCGGTTGATTTAATTTCAAGTATTACCAAAACAATATGCTTTTATGCATGGCAACATGTTGGTAAGTTCCTGTTGGAAAGCTTGTTACTACATTCAAACAGTGCGATTTGACACGTAAATAAAGGTCATAAGGACACTTAATTATTTTAAAACCATTTCTTTTTCTCTTGAAAATAAATAGTACTTAAAAAAATCTCGGTTATTTTTATTATACACTCTTTTTATCCTACTAATTGAGGGATCGCAACGACAATTTATATCCCTACCCTAAAATCTATGCTCTTTTTTTAATATGCTGCCTTAAAGAATTTTAAGATCTTTTATAAATAAAAAATCCAAGACTGTTTATAAAATTTCTATGTTTCTGATGTGAAGTCATAAAAGAGATCTGACTTTTCAAAGCAAATAGATAATAGAAAACAAATCTACCTAGCGTGAAATATTACATGTACTTTCAAATAACCCTAAAGAATTAATGTCCTTTCCTTAAAAAATTAAAGGAACACTAAGTTTGCTTGGTTGAAAGAAATGACTAAATCTTGAATTATTGCACATAGCTCAAAAGAGGTTTTCAAAACAGGTAAGGACACATCCCTTACAGCTATATCACCAAGAGGTATATGGTAAAAATACTTAAAAATAAATTATTGAAAATAAATATTCTTCCTGTTGATTTTGTCGACCAGGATTTTCTTTGTAAATGAATCCGACATATGTTTCATTGCGTGGTAAAACTGACGTCATTTTACGGATATTGCAACGTAATATTTCATGTCATGCATATGTTTCCAAACAAAATTCATTATAAAAACCCCTTAGGGATGAGCAAATTCGTTACACGTTCTTTACAGGTAAGAATCTCTTCAAAACAAAAAAAAAAAAAAAAAATGAAGATATCTTTATAAATTGTATATGTGTAGAACTGTTCCCGTTGAAATACATTTGTCTTTCCAGTTACCTTAGAGATAATCGATAATAAAATTAAAGAGTTTTAATTTTGGAAGTATTTATCTTTCAGGGCTAAACTCTTGGATCAAAAATGGCATCTCTAAAGGTATATCTTAAATTTAATGTGAAATAAGTGTGCCACTTAAAAAAAAAACTTAAAATATATCTATCATGATTCAAATAAGGTGAATACAGAAGATTGGTTGATTGATTAATAGTATGTTGTTTAGCGTCTCTCTCGAGAATTTCTTCACTCATATGGAAAATCCTCCATTTGTCGGTGGAGTTTAAAATTTTTTTGACCTATTCTCGGTACTCACGTTCATTGAGAAGGGAAGGGATCTTTTTTTCTTGCCAGCACCTACTGCGATACGGGATCTCGGTTTATACGGTCTCATCCAGACACGTCCCGCAGTAGTGGATTCGAAACCGCGACGTAAGGATCAACTCGTCGCTCTGCGACTCTAGAGCAGGCGCTGTAACTACTGCGCCAGGCAGGCGATGGAAGATAGAGGAAGATCAGTTGTATTTTACTGATTTGAATTCTTTATCTAACTAAAATTTCCCACAATGGGATTCGAACCCGCGACGTTAGGACTGACTCCTTACTCCGCGACTCTTGAGCAGACGCTCTAACCACTACGACACGCGGGCGATGGAATGCAGAGGAAGATCAGTTGTATTTTACTTATTAGAATTGTTTTCCAATGTATAGTTTATCATACTGTGAAATCACATTTTTCATAAGAATAAAATTTCGGGGTTTGAAAAAAAAGATCCGTTTGGGATGGGGAAGAGGGATATTTACTTTTTATTTATCAGAAATTTTACATTTCGTAGTGTCCTTTGATGTCTCTAAAACAAAATAAAATGATAATAATAATAATAATAATTCACTTTAACACAAAGTTCAGATTTCACTGTATAACAAAACAAAGCATATTTATACCCAAATCTGTTCATTTATTAAAAGCATATCATGCTACATAGTGTTCTTTGTTACGAAGCACAGAATTTATATTTGTGTCAAATGTGTCGCAAAAAATAATTGTAAGAAATGCAATAATGCCAGTTTATGTCCTTACTCCCAGTGGTTCCTCATTAAAATTTGCATTGTAACATTGCTTACATTTATTTTTTGTGTCAAATGTGTCGCAAAATCGTTACTCCCTGGTGATTCTTAATTAACATTTTCATTGTAACATTGCTTACATTTATTTTTGCAGATGAATCTCCTCGTCCTCACCGTTGCTGTGCTCGGTGTATACCTTGTCCACGAGATTTCTGCAGCGTCAGCTCATTGTGGTTATCACAGACACACCACGTGGAACTTTCGAGTTTGTAACTCCACCCATTGCAAATATTACTACAGAGTCTACTACGGTATCTGTTATTCAAGTGGGGTAAGAAAATATTTTTAGTTCTCATATATCTTGCAAACATGAATGCAAAAGATTAATATTTCCATATTGACACTTTCGGTAGTGTTGCTTGACGTCGCATTAGCAAAGGCGGTTAAACAGAAATGTGCAACCATTTAATCAGCATTAACGATCACAGATACAAAGCTAAAAGAACATGGTTATTCCCATTTCTTTCAAATTTATGCATTTTGTTTAATGGAAACGCCTTTTTAAATGGAGTTTTATAAATTGTATACGCGTCATGAGGCATCGTATTTTTCCATCCCTCTACTATGAAGCAGCAATGTAAATATTTCACTTTCATCAAAGCCCTTTTTACAGACTCCGACATCAATGTATTAAACAATCAAAATTCATTGTTGAACACAGTTGCATTAGGATAAAAGAAATCTCGAAGAGAACTTAGAGAATACGACGGCACTCGATCTATCATTGTCATTGACGATTTTGAACTTAAAAAGAAACTTTTTTTTGCAGAATTTGGCTTACGACTTGAAGGTCTCACTTAATGGGGAACCTTTGTATTATTACAGAATAATTCGAAGGACAAAGTAAGTATTCCATACTTTTACAAATGTAAGTAAAGTATTGCCTATAGCAATTCAGACCAAAAAAGTGCTTTATGTTAGCCATATGCTAAAAGTTAAAATTTAAAGCATTTGCTTCCATTAATATTATTTAGAACTCTAGGAAAAATGTAGAAACTTTTCTTTTTTTTTAAACTAACAATTGTAATGTAAATAAGGTTGAGATAAGACATTTTATAAGCATTTTCATGCATATAACAGGGAATGCAATGTATCATATTTCTAAAATTACTTATATATGTGCATTCTGTATTTATATTAATTTGGTATATGCAATATTACCTTTAGGTATGATCTTTGATGCTATAAATGAAAAATTCTATTGTACCCTACGAATGAAGGACATACAAAGGAATCATTCTTACTTTTCTGTAATCGTCTTTGTTGGAAAACCATATTATTACTAAGCACTTTGTTTCTATTATAATTTTCTCGTCATAAATGTTTCAGAAGAAGCATTGAAACAGAGGATGACGTCTTTGAAAAAGTGGAGAGGAGCAGTAATGAAGCAGAAGAAAGACAAACAAAGAGCGTAAGGGTAAGAAAGGGTCTCTCTCTCTCTCTCTCTCTCTCTCACTTTCTCTCTCTCTGCGTGACTCCTTCCCTCTCTCTCACTTTTTTCTTTCTCATGCTTTGTCTCTCTCTCTCTCTCTCTGTCTCACTTTGTCTCTCTCTTTCTTTTATTTATTTCTTCTAAATTAATATTGTGCATTTTGCTTTTTTAAGGAATCTGAATATCATAAAATACTAAGAGACATTGATGGCCAAAAAGCGTCTAAGAGAAGCACTGGATATTTGACAACTGAAATCGTAAGTAGCAAATTGGACATTATTCCTTAACATTATATTATATTTTGAGTAATACTTATTGATTGAAGTTTTGTGGTTTTAATTTATTCTTACTTATTCTTATTAATTCAACATACTTTTATGTTTCTCAACTAATGAGTATATTTTTCCTTAATTTTTTGTAGTCATAGGGAACTAGTTGAATGAAGGACACACAAAGGAATCATTCTATTATTTCTGTTGAAAGTGAAATAAAAATACCTGCATTATAATACTTAGTTATTGATCTTTTTTTTAAAGACAATATCCATGTTGTTTTTCGGAGACGTACGATTAAGACCAACACTAAGTTCTGCTTGTTACTTTCTAATTTACATTGAATTGAAAATGTTTTAATCTATTTAAAAGGGAATCTAGAAATATGTTTTAAAGCTGGCAATTTGAAAGAGAATAATACATTTGGCAAAATTCAACAATCAACTTAAGTTTTTGGTCTTAGTTGTAAGTTCTTTTGTAAAACCGGCCTCAAGGCTCCATTCAAGATCGTAGAGGATAACTTAGCAGCTTTGTGGTAGATATTTGTCTCTATTGAACGGATAGCTATCTAAGCCGAGTGTCAGATTAAAAAAAACATATCTATTTAAATTTATTTTTGAGCAGAACTTGTTTATTTCCACTGGAAATATATTTGTTAACTACCGGTATTTCAATCCCTTAAATATAGAAAATAGTTCCCTATACTATTTTGTTAAAATACCGATGTCGTTATTTAGGTAGCCATCTTGGATTTGGTACTTAGCATCAAATGTTTATGCAAACTCACCCTACGTAGAGATAGTCTAGATGCCCATTCAAAATCTTGGTTTATGTTTTATGTTAGCAGCTACGCTATTGAACATAATACACACAACTGAACGTCTTCCAATATTCTATTAGAATTCCATTAATATTGGTACCAATTATACCCCGTTGTTAGCAGACCTATTTTGTATTCATTTGAAGCAAAATTTATCCAAAATCTTATACATGAAAAGAAGAAAATTTTTGCTATGGCTTTCAACTCGACATTAAGATATATCGACGACGTATTGTCAATTAAAAATGGTTATTTCACCTCTAAAATCAAAACGACATATCCAAGTGAGCTTGAAATAAAAGATTCCCTAGTCTCACACATCTGTTTCATATTGAGACACTTAACGGAAAAAGACATTAATAGTAATCTAACAATTTAAGTTTATGATTAAAGTGATCACTTACAATTTTTTATTGTCAACATCCCTTACTTATGCAGCAATTTAACTTCATCACCTGCATTCTGTGTTGATATCTCAGTTGATTCGATATACACAAGAACATGCTCTACCTATGGACAGTTTCTAAAATGACTTTACCTTTTCACAAACAAGTTGGTGAAACAAGAATATCAGCATTCTCGTTTTGTGCTATCATTTTTAAAAATTCTGTTGTCCATACAATGATCTTGTCAGCGATTACATTTCTAAGCTAAATGTTTACTAGCGTTTTTCATACTGACTTTAAGACCATTATTTACAAACTGAATTGACAAATGGTTTTTCGTTATTTATCGATCATGACAAGGAGCATGCCAGGGGATGCTCACTCCTCCATGGCACCTTATCCAACCTCTGATATTTTGAGGATCTGTGATTGCTCTGCTACAATTTTTTATTGTTTGAAGGTCTTTTGAGCTTGGATACTGTTCGTAATATCCATATATATATTAAAAGAAAAAAAAGCAGGGTAATTTTTTTAGTTAAAATTTTATTTTTCCATATGAAAATTCAAATTTTCTTATCTTAAGTTTAAATTCTTTTACTGTAAGTGTAGCCCAAATCCCATTTGATTTTGTCTCATATTTCAAGAGTTATCAAAATTTTATCTTCCACTCTGTCCCACAGATGTTGAATACTGTATAGGGGGAAAATAACTCGCGGTGTTAATATTCGCTATATTCACGGTGTTAATAATGTCCCTGTATTTGAAACAGTGAATAAATTTTCATAATCTCCAGGTTTTATTTGGAATTTGAGTTAATAACAATCATTCTACATAACTCAGTACATGAACATGATTTCGGGGTAATTACGAGTAGTACTCGTCATTCAATTAATTTAATTATCACGCTTTACGTCCAGTGCTTTTTCGTTGCGTTGTATCGAAGATCTTAGGGTGTACACGCACTCATTGTAATAGCATATAGGAAAGACATTTGATGTCTAGAGTCAAGGATTTTTGATAACCGCACTTGTTTTAATTAATCGTCAATTTTTTTTTATATCAAATCTAATTATTTTATTTAAACCAACCCTGTTGTTCGTGAAATAAAGTCATAACACTGATTATCAATATCGTTTACATGTAGCTATGGTATGGATAAATGGATATAGACAAGGGAGGTAACTTTTATTATGTACCAATTCCACGAATTCAAGAAACCGCGATCTTGTCAGATGAGAGAAAAACGTGAAAATTACAACCCGTGAAATTAATTCCCTATACAGTAAGTAAAAGATAAACCTTAAGAAGACTATTCGAATGGGTAAATGTGATCGTTTGCGAGAAAGTCTTGACAAACTCAAGCTATATTGGGCTACGGGTAAACACACCGAAAAAGTTGGTTAAACGGCTCACTCATGCGCCAGTGAAGGGAACAGAAAAGTAAAGTTGATTTGCTCAAAAATTCAAATTGTGCAATCGGTGTCTTTCATTTTGATGGTTAATGTAATGATTATGATAACCTACTCTATTAATAGCAGTTTTTGTGGTACTAAGGCTACAACTAAATAGGTGTCAATGTCATCCTCACGGTTGATTGGAAACCATTCAAGGACCTCAAACAAACAATCTCATTTTATGTATGATTAGTTTTTTTTTATATTCATGAATTGTTTTGATTATTGTAGGTAACATGCCAAAAGGACCACCTATAATGACTTTACTAGATTAAATCGCTCTTTCTACACTCAAGTCTCCCTATTTATTGCGTTATCTTCATCTGTCACATGTGTATACTGAAGACGTCTCACAACCCATTCAATACTTCGAAGCATGTTCAAGATCCATGTGCAAACCCTTTCATATGCGACCTATAATGTGACTGCTGATTTTAATTTTCATGCTTAATTTTTAAATTCACATTTCAAAATTCCATGGTGGTACAATTATGACCTTGTCAGAAACAATAACCTACTTTGGGGTTGCATTTTGACCCTTGCATTTATAACCAATTTGTATACGGATTCAGTCAAAATAAACCCAGAATGGAAAAAAGCCAACATTTTTATTTTTTAATCTTTGAGAAACCAGGAAAGCATTTCTCTGGAAGATAGGGAATTCTATTCAGCTGATTCGAGCTCTGTGTCGGATAATTTGTCCATCTAAATAAACAAACAAAAAAGATGAATACTGTTAAGTTTAAATGTATTTCTTCTGAATTTAGAAACAAAAATTGAAAAAGAAAACATAGCGCCAAAAGATTTGAAACTATTATAGATTGATGCAAAAATTATGTTTTCCTCTTCTTTGTTTCAATAAAATTTAAATAAGAACAAAATATTTACATATTTAAAAAGGAAAAGAAATCATATATCTAAGGGTCAAATACTTTTAAATCGAAATATTCTTCAATAAAATAGTTAAATGACCTTTATTCCAACATATAAATTTTGATTTGATCAAACTGAATGCCGCCTTATTTTAGTATCACTATGTATCTATTTAATATTACTATACATATCACAGAAAAAAAAAATTGTTTCTCCTTTCAAAACATATTTGTTACGTTTCGCGAGTATATTTTTCATTTCAAGATGCAAAATTTACATGTCACTTTTAATCATTTTACCTTTTAAAATAATAATGCACCATTGCCCTGATTTTTTTTTTATCCAATTGAATGAATTTCTAATTTCTTTATCATCACCTTCAAATTTTAAGAAATGATTTGTTTGCCTCTCCTTTTAGTAACGTTGTATTGAGAACATAGGCACATTGTACTTAAATTAGATAACTGTGAGATTTTATATAATGAGAAAAATGAGACAAGATATTTTTGCTCACTCTGAGAAAGCGATAGCAGCGACACCATCGCCATCGCAAACGCCACCAACGCCATCGGTGACGACAGCGACAACGTTGTACGGGGATCGTAATATTGGTAGAATTGGTAGAAGTGGTAGTGGTGGAAGAAGTGGTGGTGGTAGTTTCTGCTTCCATCACACAATAGAGGACCAACAGGAGAACCATAAACAATACCGATTTCATCTACAAGAAATCATTTGATATACTTGTGTGTACATGCATTTATTTCTCTTTCAAAATGAAATATCTCTATTTATTACATTCTTAGTAATACAAACAGAATTTTTGCATATGCAATATGCCTGACGTCACAATAGCCGTATCAGCCCTCAAGGAAGTAATATGGATTTGCGGAGCTGATACGGATCTATATCACCCCCTAGTTATTTAAACCTCAAAAACAGTACTTGTGATCATACACATAGTTTGAGGTTACATAATTTTTTTATTAAAGCGTTTCGGATGTAAGGATAATCGAATTGACATATAAAAGATTATATTTTCAAATTACGGATTAAGTACATTTGAAATAGAAGTAGAAACAAACCAAAACCGTATGAGACAGTAGACCGTGTATTTGTACATGTAAAAAAGACCGTGCATGATTACTTAGTATGTAATAAACATAATAAAACAAACCCTTTTCCACATCACATCCTGTTTCAGCCCTTGACCAATATCAGCCCTCTGGCTGATATTGGTGTCTCGGACTGATACAGGATGTGATGTGGAAAAGGGTATGTATTATTATCTATATACCTGGAGATGCGGTCAAATACTGTATATAGATTACCTTTTCGCATAGGGATATCAGTGGAATAAATATCAGTCAGCATAAATGAACAGAGTTTATTATATTTATATTATGACACATGCAGCATCTGGAAGGTACAGTATTACATGCTTATTACGCAAAATGTGAAAATCAATGTAAAAACAGGTTTTAATCGAAAAGTTTTAATATATTTTTGCTGAGAATAAGAACAATTTGAGTTTGCTCTATGACTAATGAAAGGACTTTTTACAACATATAGACCACATGGTCTGGGAACATGTTAAAAATGAATTGAATATTGCCAAAGGTAACTTTTAACATTACTGAAAATTGGAGCACTTTAACTATATTTTTTTCAACTTAAGTTGATTACAAATCACATTTAAATTAGGGATCAAAAAAGGATTGGATATTTTTGCATGCATATTATTACTATTTTTCTTCAAATACCATTTTTTGTTTATGTTATAGCTTTTCGATGCATTACTATAGATATGCAATGCATAAAATTATTGGATATCCGGGAAGCTGTTGTTTTATTAAATAATTTTAAATGTTTTATACGCGAATATTAATTATATCCGCTATTAGGTATCATTTCATATTCTGCTGAATATAAATTCTGAACTTACATGCGTTATGTTATCTTATGATATCGGTCAGAGGAGTACGTGATAATTTGCATTTGTGTATTTTCATCGTCAAAAAAGTCTTAGACCGACATTTAGTACCTATATCTACATTAATTTTCCTTTTACGGCTCTAGAAGATTAAATAAGGCTTTGAATCGTAAATAAATCAGTCTCCATAGCTCCCTGATGAAACAACTGAGTAAAAGTCAGGAGCCTCGTGTTAAATTTCCCGCCCAAGCTTATATTTTCGTTCTTCTCTCATCTATTCGTTTTTCCTTCGGATTCCTTTTTCTTTTTGGGGGAAGGGGGGGATTATATTTTAATTAATAAGCCCATACAAAACCAAAAAATATATGTATTTAAAGACAATATGAATCAGAAGTTAAAATGTGGCAGTGTTTTGGTTTTGTACAGCATTTATCATACTGAGTACATGTAGCTCAACGTGCATCTTACATGTATGTATTGCAGAGGACTTGCGTTCTATTCCACGCAAGACCTATACTTTTATCCTGATTTCCCCTTCTCTTACTAAATAACACAAATATTTTTAACTCGTCGAATAATGTAAGTAAATCGTGCATAAATAAGACAAACAATGTATAATTTATTTTTTTTTCCTGCAGATCTACAGCGACCTATTGGTAAATAGAATATATAGGGAATCATAAAAGGAACAAAAAAATCACTGAAAAATCCCCAAACGTGTTATTCAGAACCTAGTTGAAGTTAACAACTTTTGATCTCGCATATCGTGTTCAAGACCGCTGTATCGATCATGTACAGAACTGCATTTTTCATAGTAAAAATTAGTATATGAGAATGCCGAAAGAAAACCGGGTAACTCACTTATCAATGTGACCCTGCTGTCATTGCTTGGAGAAGCAATAGTGAAGGAATAAATATGTATTTCATCATTTTATTGAATACACCAGTATTCAAACTCGAAACTTCGACTTTAGATTGTTGCTGCAGCCTAAACCCATTTTAACAAGTTTTAGTAAAATGTATGCCCTTGAAGATAAATGGCTGTTTTTTCAATGAATTAAGACAGACATTTCAATGATTTATCTGCACTCATGATATTTTCTTCTTACCAAAAATTGGTGAGTAAATATTAAAAGTTAATACGAAAAAAAAAACATTCGCATTATTAATTAGTTTTAATTTTATTAATTTAATTAATGATTAATTTTCAAATTAGTTCAATAACTGAGCGTACAAAACATTTCTAAGCTTTGAAATTTTGGAACATTTTTGAGTTTAGCTTTTAAGTTAGGGAATGAATAGCAGTTGTACTTCATTTTTCATGTGTTCTATTTTGACTCTTATTTCAAATGCTGCATATTGCAGTTTGACATAAAGATTATGTTGTACTATTTTTATAATATCATAATAACATAATATCATAACATCTTGGTAAACCAGGAAATAGATAAAAATGTGCTATGCATTTGTTTATAATGGGAATGACTATTGTTTAAACTAGGAATCGGACCATGAACGGTGTGCGAAAAAAACAAGTTATAGTAAAAAGTCGTGTCAAAGAGTTAGTAACGTCATCAAACGTGATGTGCGATTCGCTTTTGCGGGGAGTTACGCAATGAAGAATTTGAAAACATTGACAATTTAACGTAAGGTACTCAAACAATTGTTAGCAAACTAGGTGTAAAGGGCTATAGATTCATGAATTCAGAAGCAACAAACCGTGGATGTAATGAAAAGGCAGAGTAATTTTAAGAAAAAAATCTTGTTTTTGACGTCACAGTGTTGTTAACCGTGCTTCGTGGTGACAAAACATGTTACTTTTAAAATTGTCTAACACGATAATGAAACTTTACTTACTGATAAAATAAATGTTTTTACATTTAAAAATGTGTTGATCTAAAATTTTGTAAGAATAATATGATGATGGAGGACATTGTCTACGTATTTTTTGAATGACCCTGGTATATCCTCACAGCTCGACTCTAGAGCGAACGCATTAACCACTCCGCATATGTTACAAATGATAATTAATATAAAAACCCTGATTTGATTGACTGATCCCTGATTCTCTAAAGGTTTAAACTTTAACGTGAAATATTATTATAATAATTTTTGTTATTATGTCTGATAGATTTTTCATATGAAAAATTTTACAGGCTGTTAAAATTCTCCATGAAAATTCTTATCCAGGAAATTTTTTTTTTTTTTGGATGTTTTACTACCGAATCAATGTTTGAATTTCTCAATTTGCATATTTTGTGCGCCATTGCTCTGACGTCTCAGTTTTCAATCCTGGTCAAACAAAATACTTACTGAGTTTAAAAACGGCTCGTTTATACGTCTTTTAAACAGTTAGAAATTAAATAAGTAATCGCTGCAAAGTGTTAGCAGCAAGATAATACATTGAAGGTATATATAACTTGTAGCGTTTGGATGCAATGAAAACAATCATGAAAAGGAAAGTTTTCAGATTTTTTTTTTACATGCCCTTGACTTGGTCAATGTGAGGGTAAAGTCCGCATTCAAAGCAGTTTTTATGCCTGATCACAAACTTAACTCTACTTTAAAATTGTAAAGGAAAGGGGCACTTTTTCAATCCGTAAATATTAACGCTATGCATTTCAATTATCATTTTTATCATCAAGAACAAATGTTTTGGAGTTCGTAATGGCGCACAGCACCATTGAAGAGCTGTAATTTTTAGTATCAATTTTTAACTGCTAGAGCAGATTGAACATATACAAGATTTGTTTCAATTTAATTCATGAATTTGATATAGAACATAAACTTGAAATCCGCCTTTTATAAATATCTATAATGTCTTTCTATTCAGTCGAAGTCCAAGTCGTCAATGGCTTTTTCTTCGATGTTCTTTCTTTTTGTCGCATATTTTGATTTTTTTCTATTTTGTAGACATTCATACATAAGAGATTTCTGATGTGAAAATTTATTCTGACCCACTTGTTCACTCTACTGAACCTATTGCTTTCGTACTTTAAGTTTTTCTAATTCTAATTGACCATTGACAGAAATGGCGTTTAAATATCACAGTGTTTTTTTTAATTTCAAGAATTTTATATATAAGATAAAACAGTTAAAAACAAAGTTTCGTGTATGCATATTCAGATCTTGATATTTATATAACCACAGTTACAGAAATATTATTTGTAGATTTGTGAGATTTTCTTTTTTAAGGGAAAATACTGGGACCAAAATGTTTACTTTTAAGGTATATATATTCATTTTTTTGTATTAAATTAGCAAAAAATACATACCTAGATTCTTTAAATCTTAAACTTGTTCAATTACAAATATGAAGAAGTTCAGTTTCTAAGAAATAATCTACTGTAACAAAAACTTAATAGCTATATGTTTGCTTTTTTCTTAATACATATTTACACTGACATTTTTATATTTTTTAATGCTCAATTCATTATTACAACATGTATCATACTGTGTTGTCATAGCATGCTATGTTATACTGACGCAAAATATATCTCCTCAAGAACATGACGCATTAAATTGTTCCTGTTTGTGTTAAACTCAAGACAAAAACTGAGAAAGAAACAAAATTGATAATCTCAGGTATTAAGTTTATTTGTATTTGTGGTGTCACTGCTCTTACATGCTTTAGCAGATGAACCTCCTCGCCCTCAGCGTTGCCGTGCTTGGTTTATACCTTATCCACAGGATTTCTGCTAAGTCAGCTCACTGTGGTTATCACAGACATACTACGTGATACTTTATCACTTTATAAACTTTATATTTTAGTTTTATGACAATATTAAGATCTACATAATTTGCTTTCATTTATATAATTTAAAGCTATAGGAAAATGTAGAAACTTTTTGTTTTTGTATTGATTGATTAATTGTATGTTTAATTAACGTCCTACTCGAGAATAATTCACTCATGTATATAGAGATGTCACAATATATCAGTGAAGGGCTGCAATTTTTTTTTACCTTAACTTGGGCACTCAGGGCTATTGAGCAGTAAGGGATCTTTATTGTGCTAACGTCAGCCTTGACACGGGACCTCGGTTTTTAAGGTCTCATCCGAAGGACCCGCAATTTCCACTTGCCGAGGGAACAGTTGCTGCCCATTTTTATGGTCTTAAATCAGTCTTGGCCGAGATTCAAAGTCACGACCCCCCGATCTGTTTTCGTAACTTACTATTGTTATGTGAATAAGATTGAGATAACCATTTTTATTTGTATTTTTTGCATATAACAGGAATGCAATTAATCATAGCCTTTAAATTGCTGATGCATGTACATTATGCATTTATATGATTTGTTTGAATGTAATATTACCTTAATATGATTTTTATGCAATAAATGATTTTTTGGTACTCTGTAGTTATTTCCTGGGATTTCTTTTATCTACCTTTTTTTGAAAACCATATTGTTCCTTTGTTTCTAATATAATATTTTCGACATTAATGTTTCAGACGAAGCATTGAAACAGAGGATGACATCTTTGAAAATGTGGAGAGGATGAGTGAGGAAGCAGAAGAGCGACAAAGAGCATAGGGGTAAGAATCTCTCTCTCTCTCTCTCTCCCTCTGTGTGCCTCTCTCTCTCTTTCCCACTGTGTGCCCTCTCTCTCTGTGTCTCTTTTCTCTTTCTCTCTCACTCTATCTCTTTCACTCTTTTTCTTTTGTATTTTTGTTTTTTATTAAAATTGATATTGTGTGTTTTCTGAAGAAATCTGAATATTATAAAATATTAAGAGACTTTGAAAGCCAAAAAGCGTCAAAGAGAAGTACCGGACGTTTGACTACTGAAATCGGAGGTTAAAATAAGTTTCAGACTGGTGTATGGAAAATGACAAAATAAAATTAAATATCAAAACAATGACAATATATTGGTCTTTGTATACGTCAACAAAAACTATATATGTAGGACTGACATTATTTATGTTGAGACCCAGTTACTGTACAACTTTAGCGATAATTATCAAAGTCGGTGTTCCACCGTGTTATCTACGAATTAAAAAACGCTAATACAATGCTACAAATCTTCGCTTGACTTAAATATTTCACTCTATATTATTTTTAAAATCAGTTTTAAGGTGCATTTTAGGGTGTCCAATCTTTTAACAATATTAGAAAATTGTGCACACCCACAAAAACATTCTGGTGATGACGTCATTCCAGGTTATATATGTATTATTTTTGCTCCCTGTTCACTCTGCCGGCGCTCCAAATACGAGATTTTGCAGGAAAAAAAGATTCTTCATGGATAACCGCTTATATGGCACAATATCCACTGGGAAAAGAAATTTTCAGACTGTTAAAAAAATAACACAACACTGAATACTTGGTTTGTAGGTAATGTGTATATTTAGGGACAATGTCAAATGCTTAAAAAAATTACAAATCGTTCAAATACGAAAGACAGGAACAGATATTTAACAAGTATCACAGTCTTCTCCTTGCTTCATACAACAACTGAAGAACATCTTGCGGAGCCTTTTCTTCATGTTCTGGAAAAATGTTCTACGAGTGACCTGCAAGTAAATAGGGAAAAAAAAGTTAGAAATAAAATAAAGAAATAAATAAAATCAATTAGTCAGATTAATTCCAATGTTATAGTTTAAGAAATAAAATATCTAAATATTTGCTTCACATTATTGGCGGGAGGGGGTGGTGGGGTTAAAATTGTGAGAGACTTACGACACTTAAAGTATTATCTGTCTTCTTTATATCAGCGTTTGTGTCTTTCATTGAAGCATCTTTCTTTAACAAGGTCGTCTCTTGTTCTTGAAGAACGGGTATTTTCGACTAAAAGGAAGGAATTGATTTTTTGAGAAAAAAAAAGATAACTTGTTTAAAATGAAATCTTTGCATTTCGTTGCCTTTGTGTCACTTAATTGAACACAAACTACATTATTCTCAATTCTCAATTTTGTAGCTTCCATTAAAAAAAAATCACAATGTTTTTAAAGCAAATTTTCAGATATGACAACCTACCTTTAACTCATCAAGAACGGTAGCCATCACGTGTTTAAAATGTTGTGTGTCGTCCTCTGTCTCCACTCCCGTGGTCAAGTCATCGAGTATATCCTAGAATAAACTCAAGAAAATTGATTGCTGTCCGACACCGATGTACTTATTGGATACATTTATTTCGATTTAAAAGTGTTTGACATTCTATATAAAGGGTGTATTTATACAACTGAGCGCGTGCTTAAAGATTTCTGGTAGAGCATTAAAACTTTAAAAAAAAAATGCACATTGATGTAAACGTTCATTTTCCGTGCTTACCTCGCATATTTCTGGTTCCTCCACCATTTCGCACCACGGTCTATCAAACTTGAGAATTTCATACCTCCTTTGCCTTTCCTAAAATTAATATAAATAATTTTTAAAAACACATAAAATTTGCCATTTTTTTCAGTTCAGAATTGAAAAGACAAAATTCCCAAATGGACATATTTCCAATCAAGGTGCAATTTATAAATATACAAAGGCATGTAATATATGCATACCTGTGCTCTTGCCATTAGAGCGTCCAGTTTGTTTTTGATAGCAATCTCTCTATCCACTTTTTCAAGAAGATCGTCAAAAATGCTCTAGAATGAAGAAAATACGACAATTAATGTTAATCAATTGATTGAATTTACAATTCTAAACTGGTACTCTGTAGAACCTATCTGCTTCACACAAAAAACTTTGTTCTTAAACACACTGTAAACATACAATGAAAACTGTCAATTTATTTCGGACATGTAGCATCGCGTCAAACATTTAGGTGATGGTCGAAAGATCACTCTCTACTTTTCGAATTCCGCACGATACTTGTGAAAACTTAGGACAGCTTAATATTAACTACAACCCATGAAGTGAAAATTAAAAAGGTCTACTAAGTTATTCGAGCGCTTATATTTGATTAAATCTTATATGACTGACCGTTGAATTGGGCATTTGTGATCTATTTCACTAACTCGTCATTAAACGACAAAAAAGTCTCCAAGTTTGTAAACACTGTTTTTGTGTTAGAATGCATGAGACTCGTGCATGTAGTATTTAGTTTGAAATTACCTGACACATCTCATGGTCCTCCACCATAACATACCACGGCTTGTCGAACTTCAGTATTTGTAACTTATCCTCCATGTTTTCTAAAATAAGAAGAAAAAATAAAATCTCACATTACAGAAAAGAGAAAAAAAAAGTTTATTTTGCAATTTCATTTCAACCGCCCTCCCACTTCTCTTCATCCTTTTAATTATTTATTGTCAAGTCAAAATGAATAAATGAATATACGGAACATGTCGATTTCTATTATTTGGAAGATATGAAACAGGTTCTCTACTTCATTTTACAGAATAAGGACAAATTTCTTAGAATAAAAGCTATGGAAATTCTTACCAAATGTTTGCTACCTTTTCCTTCACTACAGTGTTTCTTGACAACTGAGAAAGTATGACATCTCACTTTTATGACGTCATCGATATTGTGACGTTTTGTGTCTCTTTGAGATCATAACGTTCCATGCCGAACCCTGAAATGACTGCAGATACCGTGCAATATGTCCTCTAATGTTTGCATAAATGATGCTACATGTATGTACACTGCAATACCGCTAACTTACATATATCTTTGAACTTGGTCCCTTTGAAACATATACTATAGCAAAGTAATTTCCATATCTATAAGGCAGATCTGAACCCGCCCCCTCTCCCCTTTTCTTTGACCTTCCTTCCAGATATACCACTTATGATCCACCCCCGGCTTTGCAATGTGCCAAAGAAGCTCGCTCTACATTTTATGTATGTTCTAATCGCATTCAATATATTTATTTTATTTATTTCAACTCATTCAAAGTGTTCAACGCCTCAACCAAGCGGTTATCAAAATATCAACACATTTATTATACACCAATCCCGTCTTCTTAAACTATTTTCCTCTCTGTACAACTTTCTGCCACAAGCAATGTCTGCCTCCTTAAACCCTACTTTCGCTTTCTTGCAGCAAGAAAAAAAGTAGGGAAAAAAAAAAAGAAGGTCGCGACTTGCGAGTTCGATTATTTTGAAAGCGATAATCCTTTTATTTCATAGTTTTTTTTTTTTTTTTTTTTTTTTCACAGCTATTATACTAGTTATCAAGTGGAAATCGATAATTTTTTCATGATACACTATTTGAAATAAAATTAAAATCAATTCCACATACATTATGAGAAATGAATACATGACAATAAAATATCAAATAATATCGGGGGAATCAAATGCCATCAATGAAATGTGAAGAAAATCCAGATAAAAAGGTTTATTTTGTTTCTCTCTTTTTCATGCAGAAATTTTGACCTCTGACGAATTTGAAGTTCTTGCCGATAAAATCTATAATTCCTAGGTACATGGACCAATCACAATCAAACTTTCCAGAAAGTTTCTTTAACATTTTGACTACAATATCCTGAAAATTCGTCTTGATCCCAGATGCGGTTTGTCATGTACAGAAATATTCTACGTACGTACAGAGTTAGGAGAAAAGGGTAATATTGATATTCTGAGAATCATACGATTAATTCATTGACTGGTGTATGGAAAATGACAAAATAAAATTAAATATCAAAACAATGACAATATATTGGTCTTTGTATACGTCAACAAAAACTATATATGTAGGACTGACGTTATTTATGTTGAGACCCAGTTACTGTACAACTTTAGCGATAATTATCAAAGTCGGTGTTCCACCGTGTTATCTACGAATTAAAAAACGCTAATACAATGCTACAAATCTTCGCTTGACTTAAATATTTCACTCTATATTATTTTTAAAATCAGTTTTAAGGTGCATTTTAGGGTGTCCAATCTTTTAACAATATTAGAAAATTGTGCACACCCACAAAAACATTCTGGTGATGACGTCATTCCAGGTTATAAATGTATTATTTTTGCTCCCCCTGTTCACTCTGCCGGCGCTCCAAATGCGAGATTTTAGGGGAAAAAAGATTCTTCATGGATAACCGCTTATATGGCACAATATCCACTGGGAAAAGAAATTTTCAGACTGTTAAAAAAATAACACAACACTGAATACTTGGTTTGTAGGTAATGTGTATATTTAGGGACAATGTCAAATGCTTAAAAAAATTACAAATCGTTCAAATACGAAAGACAGGAACAGATATTTAACAAGTATCACAGTCTTCTCCTTGCTTCATACAACAACTGAAGAACATCTTGCGGAGCCTTTTCTTCATGTTCTGGAAAAATGTTCTACGAGTGACCTGCAAGTAAATAGGGAAAAAAAAGTTAGAAATAAAATAAAGAAATAAATAAAATCAATCAGTCAGATTAATTCGAATGTTATAGTATAAGAAAGAAAATCTCTAAATACATTGTATTTGCTTCACATTATTGGCGGGGGGGGGGGGGGTGTTAAAATTGTGAGAGACTTACGACACTTAAAGTATTATCTGTCTTCTTTATATCAGCGTTTGTGTCTTTCATTGAAGCATCTTTCTTTAACAAGGTCGTCTCTTGTTCTTGAAGAACGGGTATTTTCGACTAAAAGGAAGGAATTGATTTTTTGAGAAAAAAAAAGATAACTTGTTTAAAATGAAATCTTTGCATTTCGTTGCCTTTGTGTCACTTAATTGAACACAAACTACATTATTCTCAATTCTCAATTTTGTAGCTTCCATTAAAAAAAAAATCACAATGTTTTTAAAGCAAATTTTCAGATATGACAACCTACCTTTAACTCATCAAGAACGGTAGCCATCACGTGTTTAAAATGTTGTGTGTCGTCCTCTGTCTCCACTCCCGTGGTCAAGTCATCGAGTATATCCTAGAATAAACTCAAGAAAATTGATTGCTGTCCGACACCGATGTACTTATTGGATACATTTATTTCGATTTAAAAGTGTTTGACATTCTATATAAAGGGTGTATTTATACAACTGAGCGCGTGCTTAAAGATTTCTGGTAGAGCATTAAAACTTAAAAAAAAAAATGCACATTGATGTAAACGTTCATTTTCCGTGCTTACCTCGCATATTTCTGGTTCCTCCACCATTTCGCACCACGGTCTATCAAACTTGAGAATTTCATACCTCCTTTGCCTTTCCTAAAATTAATATAAATAATTTTTAAAAACACATAAAATTTGCCATTTTTTTCAGTTCAGAATTGAAAAGACAAAATTCCCAAATGGACAATTTCCAATCAAGGTGCAATTTATAAATATACAAAGGCATGTAATATATGCATACCTGTGCTCTTGCCATTAGAGCGTCCAGTTTGTTTTTGATAGCAATCTCTCTATCCACTTTTTCAAGAAGATCGTCAAAAATGCTCTAGAATGAAGAAAATACGACAATTAATGTTAATCAATTGATTGAATTTACAATTCTAAACTGGTACTCTGTAGAACCTATCTGCTTCACACAAAAAACTTTGTTCTTAAACACACTGTAAACATACAATGAAAACTGTCAATTTATTTCGGACATGTAGCATCGCGTCAAACATTTAGGTGATGGTCGAAAGATCACTCTCTACTTTTCGAATTCCGCACGATACTTGTGAAAACTTAGGACAGCTTAATATTAACTACAACCCATGAAGTGAAAATTAAAAAGGTCTACTAAGTTATTCGAGCGCTTATATTTGATTAAATCTTATATGACTGACCGTTGAATTGGGCATTTGTGATCTATTTCACTAACTCGTCATTAAACGACAAAAAAGTCTCCAAGTTTGTAAACACTGTTTTTGTGTTAGAATGCATGAGACTCGTGCATGTAGTATTTAGTTTGAAATTACCTGACACATCTCATGGTCCTCCACCATAACATACCACGGCTTGTCGAACTTCAGTATTTGTAACTTATCCTCCATGTTTTCTAAAATAAGAAGAAAAAATAAAATCTCACATTACAGAAAAGAGAAAAAAAAAGTTTATTTTGCAATTTCATTTCAACCGCCCTCCCACTTCTCTTCATCCTTTTAATTATTTATTGTCAAGTCAAAATGAATAAATGAATATACGGAACATGTCGATTTCTATTATTTGGAAGATATGAAACAGGTTCTCTACTTCATTTTACAGAATAAGGACAAATTTCTTAGAATAAAAGCTATGGAAATTCTTACCAAATGTTTGCTACCTTTTCCTTCACTACAGTGTTTCTTGACAACTGAGAAAGTACATCATCACTTTTATGACGTCATCGATATTGTGACGTTTTGTGTCTCTTTGAGATCATAACGTTCCATGCCGAACCCTGAAATGACTGCAGATACCGTGCAATATGTCCTCTAATGTTTGCATAAATGATGCTACATGTATGTACACTGCAATACCGCTAACTTACATATATCTTTGAACTTGGTCCCTTTGAAACATATACTATAGCAAAGTAATTTCCATATCTATAAGGCAGATCTGAACCCGCCCCCTCTCCCCTTTTCTTTGACCTTCCTTCCAGATATACCACTTATGATCCACCCCCGGCTTTGCAATGTGCCAAAGAAGCTCGCTCTACATTTTATGTATGTTCTAATCGCATTCAATATATTTATTTTATTTATTTCAACTCATTCAAAGTGTTCAACGCCTCAACCAAGCGGTTATCAAAATATCAACACATTTATTATACACCAATCCCGTCTTCTTAAACTATTTTCCTCTCTGTACAACTTTCTGCCACAAGCAATGTCTGCCTCCTTAAACCCTACTTTCGCTTTCTTGCAGCAAGAAAAAAAGTAGGGAAAAAAAGGTTGCGACTTGCGAGTTCGATTATTTTGAAAGCGATAATCCTTTTATTTCATAGTTTTTTTTTTTTTGTTTTTTTTTTCACAGCTATTATACTAGTTATCAAGTGGAAATCGATAATTTTTTCATGATACACTATTTGAAATAAAATTAAAATCAATTCCACATACATTATGAGAAATGAATACATGACAATAAAATATCAAATAATATCGGGGGAATCAAATGCCATCAATGAAATGTGAAGAAAATCCAGATAAAAAGGTTTATTTTGTTTCTCTCTTTTTCATGCAGAAATTTTGACCTCTGACGAATTTGAAGTTCTTGCCGATAAAATCTATAATTCCTAGGTACATGGACCAATCACAATCAAACTTTCCAGAAAGTTTCTTTAACATTTTGACTACAATATCCTGAAAATTCGTCTTGATCCCAGATGCGGTTTGTCATGTACAGAAATATTCTACGTACGTACAGAGTTAGGAGAAAAGGGTAATATTGATATTCTGAGAATCATACGATTAATTCATTGACTGGTGTATGGAAAATGACAAAATAAAATTAAATATCAAAACAATGACAATATATTGGTCTTTGTATACGTCAACAAAAACTATATATGTAGGACTGACGTTATTTATGTTGAGACCCAGTTACTGTACAACTTTAGCGATAATTATCAAAGTCGGTGTTCCACCGTGTTATCTACGAATTAAAAAACGCTAATACAATGCTACAAATCTTCGCTTGACTTAAATATTTCACTCTATATTATTTTTAAAATCAGTTTTAAGGTGCATTTTAGGGTGTCCAATCTTTTAACAATATTAGAAAATTGTGCACACCCACAAAAACATTCTGGTGATGACGTCATTCCAGGTTATAAATGTATTATTTTTGCTCCCCCTGTTCACTCTGCCGGCGCTCCAAATGCGAGATTTTAGGGGAAAAAAGATTCTTCATGGATAACCGCTTATATGGCACAATATCCACTGGGAAAAGAAATTTTCAGACTGTTAAAAAAATAACACAACACTGAATACTTGGTTTGTAGGTAATGTGTATATTTAGGGACAATGTCAAATGCTTAAAAAAATTACAAATCGTTCAAATACGAAAGACAGGAACAGATATTTAACAAGTATCACAGTCTTCTCCTTGCTTCATACAACAACTGAAGAACATCTTGCGGAGCCTTTTCTTCATGTTCTGGAAAAATGTTCTACGAGTGACCTGCAAGTAAATAGGGAAAAAAAAGTTAGAAATAAAATAAAGAAATAAATAAAATCAATCAGTCAGATTAATTCGAATGTTATAGTATAAGAAAGAAAATCTCTAAATACATTGTATTTGCTTCACATTATTGGCGGGGGGGGGGGGGGGGGGTTAAAATTGTGAGAGACTTACGACACTTAAAGTATTATCTGTCTTCTTTATATCAGCGTTTGTGTCTTTCATTGAAGCATCTTTCTTTAACAAGGTCGTCTCTTGTTCTTGAAGAACGGGTATTTTCGACTAAAAGGAAGGAATTGATTTTTTGAGAAAAAAAAAGATAACTTGTTTAAAATGAAATCTTTGCATTTCGTTGCCTTTGTGTCACTTAATTGAACACAAACTACATTATTCTCAATTCTCAATTTTGTAGCTTCCATTAAAAAAAAAATCACAATGTTTTTAAAGCAAATTTTCAGATATGACAACCTACCTTTAACTCATCAAGAACGGTAGCCATCACGTGTTTAAAATGTTGTGTGTCGTCCTCTGTCTCCACTCCCGTGGTCAAGTCATCGAGTATATCCTAGAATAAACTCAAGAAAATTGATTGCTGTCCGACACCGATGTACTTATTGGATACATTTATTTCGATTTAAAAGTGTTTGACATTCTATATAAAGGGTGTATTTATACAACTGAGCGCGTGCTTAAAGATTTCTGGTAGAGCATTAAAACTTAAAAAAAAAAATGCACATTGATGTAAACGTTCATTTTCCGTGCTTACCTCGCATATTTCTGGTTCCTCCACCATTTCGCACCACGGTCTATCAAACTTGAGAATTTCATACCTCCTTTGCCTTTCCTAAAATTAATATAAATAATTTTTAAAAACACATAAAATTTGCCATTTTTTTCAGTTCAGAATTGAAAAGACAAAATTCCCAAATGGACATATTTCCAATCAAGGTGCAATTTATAAATATACAAAGGCATGTAATATATGCATACCTGTGCTCTTGCCATTAGAGCGTCCAGTTTGTTTTTGATAGCAATCTCTCTATCCACTTTTTCAAGAAGATCGTCAAAAATGCTCTAGAATGAAGAAAATACGACAATTAATGTTAATCAATTGATTGAATTTACAATTCTAAACTGGTACTCTGTAGAACCTATCTGCTTCACACAAAAAACTTTGTTCTTAAACACACTGTAAACATACAATGAAAACTGTCAATTTATTTCGGACATGTAGCATCGCGTCAAACATTTAGGTGATGGTCGAAAGATCACTCTCTACTTTTCGAATTCCGCACGATACTTGTGAAAACTTAGGACAGCTTAATATTAACTACAACCCATGAAGTGAAAATTAAAAAGGTCTACTAAGTTATTCGAGCGCTTATATTTGATTAAATCTTATATGACTGACCGTTGAATTGGGCATTTGTGATCTATTTCACTAACTCGTCATTAAACGACAAAAAAGTCTCCAAGTTTGTAAACACTGTTTTTGTGTTAGAATGCATGAGACTCGTGCATGTAGTATTTAGTTTGAAATTACCTGACACATCTCATGGTCCTCCACCATAACATACCACGGCTTGTCGAACTTCAGTATTTGTAACTTATCCTCCATGTTTTCTAAAATAAGAAGAAAAAATAAAATCTCACATTACAGAAAAGAGAAAAAAAAAGTTTATTTTGCAATTTCATTTCAACCGCCCTCCCACTTCTCTTCATCCTTTTAATTATTTATTGTCAAGTCAAAATGAATAAATGAATATACGGAACATGTCGATTTCTATTATTTGGAAGATATGAAACAGGTTCTCTACTTCATTTTACAGAATAAGGACAAATTTCTTAGAATAAAAGCTATGGAAATTCTTACCAAATGTTTGCTACCTTTTCCTTCACTACAGTGTTTCTTGACAACTGAGAAAGTATGACATCTCACTTTTATGACGTCATCGATATTGTGACGTTTTGTGTCTCTTTGAGATCATAACGTTCCATGCCGAACCCTGAAATGACTGCAGATACCGTGCAATATGTCCTCTAATGTTTGCATAAATGATGCTACATGTATGTACACTGCAATACCGCTAACTTACATATATCTTTGAACTTGGTCCCTTTGAAACATATACTATAGCAAAGTAATTTCCATATCTATAAGGCAGATCTGAACCCGCCCCCTCTCCCCTTTTCTTTGACCTTCCTTCCAGATATACCACTTATGATCCACCCCCGGCTTTGCAATGTGCCAAAGAAGCTCGCTCTACATTTTATGTATGTTCTAATCGCATTCAATATATTTATTTTATTTATTTCAACTCATTCAAAGTGTTCAACGCCTCAACCAAGCGGTTATCAAAATATCAACACATTTATTATACACCAATCCCGTCTTCTTAAACTATTTTCCTCTCTATACAACTTTCTGCCACAAGCAATGTCTGCCTCCTTAAACCCTACTTTCGCTTTCTTGCAGCAAGAAAAAAAGTAGGGAAAAAAAAGGTTGCGACTTGCGAGTTCGATTATTTTGAAAGCGATAATCCTTTTATTTCATAGTTTTTTTGTTTTTGTTTTGTTTTTTTTTTTCACAGCTATTATACTAGTTATCAAGTGAAAATCGATAATTTTTTCATGATAAACTATTTGAAATAAAATTAAAATCAATTCCACATACATTATGAGAAATGAATACATGACAATAAAATATCAAATAATATCGGGGGAATCAAATGCCATCAATGAAATGTGAAGAAAATCCAGATAAAAAGGTTTATTTTGTTTCTCTCTTCTTCATGCAGAAATTTTGACCTCTGACGAATTTGAAGTTCTTGCCGATAAAATCTATAATTCCTAGGTACATGGACCAATCACAATCAAACTTTTCAGAAAGTTTCTTTAGCATTTTGACTACAATATCCTGAAAATTCGTCTTGATCCCAGATGCGGTTTGTCATGTACAAAAATATTCTACGTACGTACAGCGTTAGGAGAAAAGGGTAATATTGATATTCTGAGAATTATACGATTAATTCATTGACTGGTGTATGGAAAATGACAAAATAAAATTAAATATCAAAACAATGACAATATATTGGTCTTTGTATACGTCAACAAAAACTAAATATGTAGGACTGACATTATTTATGTTGAGACCCAGTTACTGTACAACTTTTGCGATAATTATCAAAGTCGGTGTTCCACCGTGTTATCTACGAATTAAAAAACGCTAATACAATGCTACAAATCTTCGCTTGTCTTAAATATTTCACACTGTATTATTTTTTAAACCAGTTTTAAGGTGCATTTTAGAGTGTCCAATCTTTTAACAATATTAGAAAATTGTGCACACCCACAAAAACATTCTGGTGATGACATCATTCACAGTTTATATATGTATTATTTTTGCTCCCCCTATTCACTCTGCCGGCGCTCCAAATACCAGATTTTGCAGGAAAAAAAGATTCTTCATGGATAACCGCTTATATGGCACAATATCCACTGGGAAAAGAAATTTTCAGACTGTTAAAAAAATAACACAACACTGAATACTTGGTTTGTAGGTAATGTGTATATTTAGGGACAATATCAAATGCTTAAAAAAATTACAAATCGTTCAAATAAAAGAAGGAAAAGACAGATATTTAACAAGTATCACAGTCTTCTCCTTGCTTCATACAACAACTGAAGAACATCTTGCGGAGCCTTTTCTTCATGTTCTGGAAAAATGTTCTACTGACCTGAAGTAAATAGGTCAAGAAAATTGAAAAAAACCTGCAAGTAAATAGGGAAAAAAAGTTAGAAAATAAAATAAAGAAATAAATAAAATCAATTAGTCAGATTAATTCGAATGTTATAGTTTAAGAAATAAAATCTCTAAATATTTGCTTTACATTATTGGCGGGGGGGGGGGGGGTAAAATTGTGAGAGACTTACGACACTAGAAGTATTATCTGTCTTCTTTATATCAGCGTTTGTGTCTTTCATTGAAGCATCTTTCTTTAACGAGGTCGTCTCTTGTTCTTGAAGAACGGGTATTTTCGACTAAAAAGAAGGAATAAATTTTTTGAGAAAAAAAAGATAACTTGTTTAAAATGAAATCTTTGCATTTCGTTGCCTTTGTGTCACTTAATTGAACACAAACTACATTATTCTCAATTCTGCAGATTTTTGTAGCTTCCATTAAAAAAAAGATAACAATGTTTTTAAAGCAAATTTTCAGATGACAACCTACCTTTAACTCATCAAGAACGGTAGCCATCACGTGTTTAAAATGTCGTGTGTCATCCTCTGTCTCCACTCCCGTGGTCAAGTCATCGAGTATATCCTATCCTAAATAAAGTCAAGTAAATTGATTGTTGTCCGACACTGATGTACTTATTGGATACATTTATTTCGATTTAAAAGTGTTTGACATTCTATATAAGGGGTGTATTTATACAACTGAGCGCATGCTTAAAGATTTCTGGTAGAGCATTAAAACTTAAAAAATGCACATTGATGAAAACGTTCATTTTCCGTGCTTACCTCGCATATTTCTGGTTCCTCCACCATTTCGCACCACGGTCTATCAAACTTGAGAATTTCATACCTCCTTTGCCTTTCCTAAAATTAATGTAAATATTTTTTAAAACACATAAAATTCGCCATTTTTTAAAGTTTAGAATCGAAAGGACAAAATTGCCAAATCGACATATTTCCAATCAAAATGCAATTTATAAATATACAAAGGCATGTAACATAAGAATACCTGCGCTCTTGCCATTAGAGCGTCCAGTTTGTTTTTGATAGCAATCTCTCTATCCACTTTTTCAAGAAGATCGTCAAAAATGCTCTAGAATGAAGAAAATGCGACAATTAATGTTAATCAATTGATTGAATTTACAATTCTAAACTGGTACTCTGTAGAACCTATCTGCTTCACAAAAAAGCTTTGTTCTTAAACACACAGCTGTAAACATACAGTGAAAACTGTCAATTTATTTCGGACATGCAGCATCGCGTCAAACAGTTAGGTGATGGTCAAAAGACCACTCTATACTTTTCGAATATTCTGCACGATACTTGTGAAAACTTAGGACAGCTTAATATTAACTACAACCCATCAAGTGAAAATTAAGAAAGGTCTACTAAGTTATTCGAGCGCTTATATTTGATTTAATCTAATATGACTGACCGTTGAACTGGGCATTTGTGATCTATTTCACTCACTCGTCATTAAACGACAAAAAAGTCTCCAAGTTTGTAAACACTGTTCTTGTGTTAGAATGCATGAGACACGTGCATGTAGTATTTAATTTGAAATTACCTGACACATTTCATGGTCTTCCACCATAACATACCACGGCTTGTCGAACTTCAGTATTTGTAACTTATCCTCCATGTTTTCTAAAATAAGAAGAAAAAATAAAATCTACATTGCAAAAAAAAAAGAAAAAAAAGTTTATTTTGCAATTTCATTTCAACCGCCCTTCCACTTTTCTTAATCCTTTTAATTATTTATTGTCAAGTCAAAATTAATAAATGGAATATGCGGAACATGTCGATTTCTATCATTTGGAAGATACGAAACAGGTTCTCTACTTCATTTTACGGATTAAGGACAAATTTCTTAGAATAAAAGCTATGGAAATTCTTACCAAATGTTTGCTGCCTTTTCCTTCACTACAGTGTTCCTTGACAACTGAGAAAGTATGACATCTCACTTTTATGACGTCATCCATATTGTGACGTTTTGTGTCTCTTTGAGATCATAACGTTCCATGCCGAACCTTGAAATGACTGCAGATACCGTGCGATATGTCCTCCAATGTTTGCATGAATGATGCTACACGTATGTACACTGCAATACCGCTAACTTACCTATATCTATAGCATAATAGGAACTTGGTCCCTTTGAAACATATACTATAGCAAAATAATTTCCATATTTATAAGGCAGATCTGAACCCGCCCCCTCTCCCCTTTTCTTTGAACTTCCTTCCAGATATACCACTTATGATCCACTCCTGGCTTTGCAATGTGCCAAAGAAGCTCGCTCTACATTTTATGTATGTTCTAATCGCATTCAATATATTTATTTTATTTATTTCAACTCATTCAAAGTGTTCAACGCCTCAACCAAGCGGTTATCAAAATATCAACATATTTATTATACACCAATCCCGTCTTCTTAAACTATTTTCCTCTCTATACAACTTTGTGTCACAAACAATGTCTGCCTCCTTAAAGCCTGCTTTCGCTTTCTTGCAGCAAGAAAAAAAAGTAGGAAAAGAAAAAAAAAGGGGGGGGGGGGTCGCGACTTGCGAGTTCGATCATTTTGAAAGCGATATTCGTTTTATTTCATAGTTTGCTTTTTTTTTTTTTTTCTTTACAGCTATTATACTAGATATCGAAGGAAAATCGATGATTTTTTCATGATAAACTATTTGAAATAAAATTAAAATCAATTCCACATACATTATGAGAAATGAATACATGACAATAAAATATCAAATAATATCGGGGGAATCAAATGCCATCATTAAATGTGAAGAAAATCCAGATAAAAAAGTTTATTTTGTTTCTCTCTTCTTCATGGAGAAATTTTGACCTCTGACGAATTTGAAGTTCTTGCCGATAAAATCTATAATTCCTAGGTACATGGACCAATCACAATCAAACTTTTCAGAAAGTTTCTTTAGCATTTTGACTACAATATCCTGAAAATTCGTCTTGATCCGAGATGCGGTTTGTCATGTACAAAAATATTCTACGTACGTACAGCGTTAGGAGAAAAGGGTAATATTGATATTCTGAGAATTATTCGATTAATTCATTGACTGGTGTATGGAAAATGACAAAATAAAATTAAATATCAAAATAATGACAATATATTGGTCTTTGTATACGTCAACAAAAACTAAATATGTAGGACTGACATTATTTATGTTGAGACCCAGTTACTGTACAACTTTTGCGATAACTATCAAAGTCGGTGTTCCACCGTGTTACCTACGAATTACAAAACGCTAATGCAATTCTACAAATCTTCGATTGTCTTAAATATTTCACTCTATATTATTATTTAAATCAGTTTTTAGGTGCATTTTAGAGTGTCCAATCTTTTAACAATATTAGAAAATTGTGCACACCCACAAAAACATTCTGGTGATGACATCATTCACAGTTTATATATGTATTATTTTTGCTCGTCCTATTCACTCTGCCGGCGCTCTAAATACCAGATTTTGCAGGAAAAAAAGATTCTTCATGGATAACCGCTTATATGGCACAATATCCACTGGGAAAAGAAATTTTCAGACTGTTAAAAAAATAACACAACACTGAATACTTGGTTTGTAGGTAATGTGTATATTTAGGGACGATATCAAATGCTTAAAAAAATTACAAAACGTTCAAATTCGAAAGACAGGAAGATATTTAACAAGTATTAACAAGTATCACAGTCTTCTCCTTGCTTCATACAACAACTGAAGAACATCTTGCGGAGCCTTTTCTTCATGTTCTGGAAAAATGTTCTACGAGTGACCTGCAAGAAAATAGGGAAAAAAAGTTAGAAAATAAAATAAAGAAATAAATAAAATCAATTAGTCAGATTAATTCGAATGTTATAGTTTAAGAAATAAAATCTCTAAATATTTGCTTTACATTATTGGCGGGGGGGGGGGGGGGTAAAATTGTGAGAGACTTACGACACTAGAAGTATTATCTGTCTTCTTTATATCAGCGTTTGTGTCTTTCATTGAAGCATCTTTCTTTAACGAGGTCGTCTCTTGTTCTTGAAGAACGGGTATTTTCGACTAAAAAGAAGGAATTAATTTTTTGAGGAAAAAAAGATAACTTATTTAAAATGAAATCTTTGCATTTCGTTGCCTTTGTGTCACTTAATTGAACACAAACTACATTATTCTCAGTACTGCAGATTTTTGTAGCTTACATTAAAAAAAAGAAAATGTTTTTAAAGCAAATTTTCAGATGACAACCTACCTTTAACTCATCAAGAACGGTAGCCATCACGTGTTTAAAATGTCGTGTGTCATCCTCTGTCTCCACTCCCGTGGTCAAGTCATCGAGTATATCCTAGAATAAAGTCAAGTAAATTGATTGTTGTCCGACACTGATGTACTTATTGGATACATTTATTTCGATTTAAAAGTGTTTGACATTCTATATAAGGGGTGTATTTATACAACTGAGCGCATGCTTAAAGATTTCTGGTAGAGCATTAAAACTTAAAAAATGCACATTGATGAAAACGTTCATTTTCCGTGCTTACCTCGCATATTTCTGGTTCCTCCACCATTTCGCACCACGGTCTATCAAACTTGAGAATTTCATACCTCCTTTGCCTTTCCTAAAATTAATGTAAATATTTTTTAAAACACATAAAATTTTTTTTTTCAGTTCAGAATCGAAAAGACAAAATTGCCAAATCGACATATTTCCAATCAAAATGCAATTTATAAATATACAAAGGCATGTAACATATGAATACCTGCGCTCTTGCCATTAGAGCGTCCAGTTTGTTTTTGATAGCAATCTCTCTATCCACTTTTTCAAGAAGATCGTCAAAAATGCTCTAGAATGAAGAAAATGCGACAATTAATGTTAATCAATTGATTGAATTTACAATTCTAAACTGGTACTCTGTAGAACCTATCTGCTTCACAAAAAAGCTTTGTTCTTAAACACACAGCTGTAAACATACAGTGAAAACTGTCAATTTATTTCGGACATGCAGCATCGCGTCAAACAGTTAGGTGATGGTCAAAAGACCACTCTATACTTTTCGAATATTCTGCACGATACTTGTGAAAACTTAGGACAGCTTAATATTAACTACAACCCATCAAGTGAAAATTAAGAAAGGTCTACTAAGTTATTCGAGCGCTTATATTTGATTTAATCTAATATGACTGACCGTTGAACTGGGCATTTGTGATCTATTTCACTCACTCGTCATTAAACGACAAAAAAGTCTCCAAGTTTGTAAACACTGTTCTTGTGTTAGAATGCATGAGACACGTGCATGTAGTATTTAATTTGAAATTACCTGACACATTTCATGGTCTTCCACCATAACATACCACGGCTTGTCGAACTTCAGTATTTGTAACTTATCCTCCATGTTTTCTAAAATAAGAAAAAAAATAAAATCTCACATTGCAAAAAAAAGAAAAAAAAAGTTTATTTTGCAATTTCATTTCAACCGCCCTTCCACTTTTCTTAATCCTTTTAATTATTTATTGTCAAGTCAAAATTAATAAATGGAATATGCGGAACATGTCGATTTCTATCATTTGGAAGATACGAAACAGGTTCTCTACTTCATTTTACAGAATAAGGACAAATTTCTTAGAATAAAAGCTATGGAAATTCTTACCAAATGTTTGCTGCCTTTTCCTTCACTACAGTGTTCCTTGACAACTGAGAAAGTATGACATCTCACTTTTATGACGTCATCCATATTGTGACGTTTTGTGTCTCTTTGAGATCATAACGTTCCATGCCGAACCTTGAAATGACTGCAGATACCGTGCGATATGTCCTCCAATGTTTGCATGAATGATGCTACACGTATGTACACTGCAATACCGCTAACTTACCTATATCTATAGCATAATAGGAACTTGGTCCCTTTGAAACATATACTATAGCAAAATAATTTCCATATTTATAAGGCAGATCTGAACCCGCCCCCTCTCCCCTTTTCTTTGAACTTCCTTCCAGATATACCACTTATGATCCACTCCTGGCTTTGCAATGTGCCAAAGAAGCTCGCTCTACATTTTATGTATGTTCTAATCGCATTCAATATATTTATTTTATTTATTTCAACTCATTCAAAGTGTTCAACGCCTCAACCAAGCGGTTATCAAAATATCAACATATTTATTATACACCAATCCCGTCTTCTTAAACTATTTTCCTCTCTATACAACTTTGTGTCACAAACAATGTCTGCCTCCTTAAAGCCTGCTTTCGCTTTCTTGCAGCAAGAAAAAAAAGTAGGAAAAGAAAAAAAAAAAGGGGGGGGGGGTCGCGACTTGCGAGTTCGATCATTTTGAAAGCGATATTCGTTTTATTTCATAGTTTGCTTTTTTTTTTTTTTTTCTTTACAGCTATTATACTAGATATCGAAGGAAAATCGATGATTTTTTCATGATAAACTATTTGAAATAAAATTAAAATCAATTCCACATACATTATGAGAAATGAATACATGACAATAAAATATCAAATAATATCGGGGGAATCAAATGCCATCATTAAATGTGAAGAAAATCCAGATAAAAAAGTTTATTTTGTTTCTCTCTTCTTCATGGAGAAATTTTGACCTCTGACGAATTTGAAGTTCTTGCCGATAAAATCTATAATTCCTAGGTACATGGACCAATCACAATCAAACTTTTCAGAAAGTTTCTTTAGCATTTTGACTACAATATCCTGAAAATTCGTCTTGATCCGAGATGCGGTTTGTCATGTACAAAAATATTCTACGTACGTACAGCGTTAGGAGAAAAGGGTAATATTGATATTCTGAGAATTATTCGATTAATTCATTGACTGGTGTATGGAAAATGACAAAATAAAATTAAATATCAAAATAATGACAATATATTGGTCTTTGTATACGTCAACAAAAACAAAATATGTAGGACTGACATTATTTATGTTGAGACCCAGTTACTGTACAACTTTTGCGATAACTATCAAAGTCGGTGTTCCACCGTGTTACCTACGAATTACAAAACGCTAATGCAATTCTACAAATCTTCGATTGTCTTAAATATTTCACTCTATATTATTATTTAAATCAGTTTTTAGGTGCATTTTAGAGTGTCCAATCTTTTAACAATATTAGAAAATTGTGCACACCCACAAAAACATTCTGGTGATGACATCATTCACAGTTTATATATGTATTATTTTTGCTCGTCCTATTCACTCTGCCGGCGCTCTAAATACCAGATTTTGCAGGAAAAAAAGATTCTTCATGGATAACCGCTTATATGGCACAATATCCACTGGGAAAAGAAATTTTCAGACTGTTAAAAAAATAACACAACACTGAATACTTGGTTTGTAGGTAATGTGTATATTTAGGGACGATATCAAATGCTTAAAAAAATTACAAAACGTTCAAATTCGAAAGACAGGAACAGATATTTAACAAGTATCACAGTCTTCTCCTTGCTTCATACAACAACTGAAGAACATCTTGCGGAGCCTTTTCTTCATGTTCTGGAAAAATGTTCTACGAGTGACCTGCAAGAAAATAGGGAAAAAAAGTTAGAAAATAAAATAAAGAAATAAATAAAATCAATTAGTCAGATTAATTCGAATGTTATAGTTTAAGAAATAAAATCTCTAAATATTTGCTTTACATTATTGGCGGGGGGGGGGGGGGGGGGTAAAATTGTGAGAGACTTACGACACTAGAAGTATTATCTGTCTTCTTTATATCAGCGTTTGTGTCTTTCATTGAAGCATCTTTCTTTAACGAGGTCGTCTCTTGTTCTTGAAGAACGGGTATTTTCGACTAAAAAGAAGGAATTAATTTTTTGAGGAAAAAAAGATAACTTATTTAAAATGAAATCTTTGCATTTCGTTGCCTTTGTGTCACTTAGTTGAACACAAACTACATTATTCTCAATTCTGCAGATTTTTGTAGCTTCCATTAAAAAAAAGATAACAATGTTTTTAAAGCAAATTTTCAGATGACAACCTACCTTTAACTCATCAAGAACGGTAGCCATCACGTGTTTAAAATGTCGTGTGTCATCCTCTGTCTCCACTCCCGTGGTCAAGTCATCGAGTATATCCTAGAATAAAGTCAAGTAAATTGATTGTTGTCCGACACTGATGTACTTATTGGATACATTTATTTCGATTTAAAAGTGTTTGACATTCTATATAAGGGGTGTATTTATACAACTGAGCGCATGCTTAAAGATTTCTGGTAGAGCATTAAAACTTAAAAAATGCACATTGATGAAAACGTTCATTTTCCGTGCTTACCTCGCATATTTCTGGTTCCTCCACCATTTCGCACCACGGTCTATCAAACTTGAGAATTTCATACCTCCTTTGCCTTTCCTAAAATTAATGTAAATATTTTTTAAAACACATAAAAGTTTTTTTTTCAGTTCAGAATCGAAAAGACAAAATTGCCAAATCGACATATTTCCAATCAAAATGCAATTTATAAATATACAAAGGCATGTAACATATGAATACCTGCGCTCTTGCCATTAGAGCGTCCAGTTTGTTTTTGATAGCAATCTCTCTATCCACTTTTTCAAGAAGATCGTCAAAAATGCTCTAGAATGAAGAAAATGCGACAATTAATGTTAATCAATTGATTGAATTTACAATTCTAAACTGGTACTCTGTAGAACCTATCTGCTTCACAAAAAAGCTTTGTTCTTAAACACACAGCTGTAAACATACAGTGAAAACTGTCAATTTATTTCGGACATGCAGCATCGCGTCAAACAGTTAGGTGATGGTCAAAAGACCACTCTATACTTTTCGAATATTCTGCACGATACTTGTGAAAACTTAGGACAGCTTAATATTAACTACAACCCATCAAGTGAAAATTAAGAAAGGTCTACTAAGTTATTCGAGCGCTTATATTTGATTTAATCTAATATGACTGACCGTTGAACTGGGCATTTGTGATCTATTTCACTCACTCGTCATTAAACGACAAAAAAGTCTCCAAGTTTGTAAACACTGTTCTTGTGTTAGAATGCATGAGACACGTGCATGTAGTATTTAATTTGAAATTACCTGACACATTTCATGGTCTTCCACCATAACATACCACGGCTTGTCGAACTTCAGTATTTGTAACTTATCCTCCATGTTTTCTAAAATAAGAAAAAAAAAAAATAAAAGCTCACATTGCAAAAAAAAAAGAAAAAAATGTTTATTTTGCAATTTCATTTCAACCGCCCTTCCACTTTTCTTAATCCTTTTAATTATTTATTGTCAAGTCAAAATTAATAAATGGAATATGCGGAACATGTCGATTTCTATCATTTGGAAGATACGAAACAGGTTCTCTACTTCATTTTACGGATTAAGGACAAATTTCTTAGAATAAAAGCTATGGAAATTCTTACCAAATGTTTGCTGCCTTTTCCTTCACTACAGTGTTCCTTGACAACTGAGAAAGTATGACATCTCACTTTTATGACGTCATCCATATTGTGACGTTTTGTGTCTCTTTGAGATCATAACGTTCCATGCCGAACCTTGAAATGACTGCAGATACCGTGCGATATGTCCTCCAATGTTTGCATGAATGATGCTACACGTATGTACACTGCAATACCGCTAACTTACCTATATCTATAGCATAATAGGAACTTGGTCCCTTTGAAACATATACTATAGCAAAATAATTTCCATATTTATAAGGCAGATCTGAACCCGCCCCCTCTCCCCTTTTCTTTGTACTTCCTTCCAGATATACCACTTATGATCCACTCCTGGCTTTGCAATGTGCCAAAGAAGCTCGCTCTACATTTTATGTATGTTCTAATCGCATTCAATATATTTATTTTATTTATTTCAACTCATTCAAAGTGTTCAACGCCTCAACCAAGCGGTTATCAAAATATCAACATATTTATTATACACCAATCCCGTCTTCTTAAACTATTTTCCTCTCTATACAACTTTGTGTCACAAACAATGTCTGCCTCCTTAAAGCCTGCTTTCGCTTTCTTGCAGCAAGAAAAAAAAGTAGGAAAAGAAAAAAAAAAGGGGGGGGGGGGTGCGACTTGCGAGTTCGATCATTTTGAAAGCGATATTCGTTTTATTTCATAGTTTGCTTTTTTTTTTTTTTTTTTTCTTTACAGCTATTATACTAGATATCGAAGGAAAATCGATGATTTTTTCATGATAAACTATTTGAAATAAAATTAAAATCAATTCCACATACATTATGAGAAATGAATACATGACAATAAAATATCAAATAATATCGGGGGAATCAAATGCCATCATTAAATGTGAAGAAAATCCAGATAAAAAAGTTTATTTTGTTTCTCTCTTCTTCATGGAGAAATTTTGACCTCTGACGAATTTGAAGTTCTTGCCGATAAAATCTATAATTCCTAGGTACATGGACCAATCACAATCAAACTTTTCAGAAAGTTTCTTTAGCATTTTGACTACAATATCCTGAAAATTCGTCTTGATCCGAGATGCGGTTTGTCATGTACAAAAATATTCTACGTACGTACAGCGTTAGGAGAAAAGGGTAATATTGATATTCTGAGAATTATTCGATTAATTCATTGACTGGTGTATGGAAAATGACAAAATAAAATTAAATATCAAAATAATGACAATATATTGGTCTTTGTATACGTCAACAAAAACTAAATATGTAGGACTGACATTATTTATGTTGAGACCCAGTTACTGTACAACTTTTGCGATAACTATCAAAGTCGGTGTTCCACCGTGTTACCTACGAATTACAAAACGCTAATGCAATTCTACAAATCTTCGATTGTCTTAAATATTTCACTCTATATTATTATTTAAATCAGTTTTTAGGTGCATTTTAGAGTGTCCAATCTTTTAACAATATTAGAAAATTGTGCACACCCACAAAAACATTCTGGTGATGACATCATTCACAGTTTATATATGTATTATTTTTGCTCGTCCTATTCACTCTGCCGGCGCTCTAAATACCAGATTTTGCAGGAAAAAAAGATTCTTCATGGATAACCGCTTATATGGCACAATATCCACTGGGAAAAGAAATTTTCAGACTGTTAAAAAAATAACACAACACTGAATACTTGGTTTGTAGGTAATGTGTATATTTAGGGACGATATCAAATGCTTAAAAAAATTACAAAACGTTCAAATTCGAAAGACAGAAACAGATATTTAACAAGTATCACAGTCTTCTCCTTGCTTCATACAACAACTGAAGAACATCTTGCGGAGCCTTTTCTTCATGTTCTGGAAAAATGTTCTACGAGTGACCTGCAAGTAAATAGGGAAAAAAAGTTAGAAAATAAAATAAAGAAATAAATAAAATCAATTAGTCAGATTAATTCGAATGTTATAGTTTAAGAAATAAAATCTCTAAATATTTGCTTTACATTATTGGCGGGGGGGGGGGGGGGGGGGGTAAAATTGTGAGAGACTTACGACACTAGAAGTATTATCTGTCTTCTTTATATCAGCGTTTGTGTCTTTCATTGAAGCATCTTTCTTTAACGAGGTCGTCTCTTGTTCTTGAAGAACGGGTATTTTCGACTAAAAAGAAGGAATTAATTTTTTGAGGAAAAAAAGATAACTTATTTAAAATGAAATCTTTGCATTTCGTTGCCTTTGTGTCACTTAGTTGAACACAATCTACATTATTCTCAGTTCTGCAGATTTGTAGCTTCCATTAAAAAAAAGATAAATGTTTTTAAAGCAAATTTTCAGATGACAACCTACCTTTAACTCATCAAGAACGGTAGCCATCACGTGTTTAAAATGTCGTGTGTCATCCTCTGTCTCCACTCCCGTGGTCAAGTCATCGAGTATATCCTAGAATAAAGTCAAGTAAATTGATTGTTGTCCGACACTGATGTACTTATTGGATACATTTATTTCGATTTAAAAGTGTTTGACATTCTATATAAGGGGTGTATTTATACAACTGAGCGCATGCTTAAAGATTTCTGGTAGAGCATTAAAACTTAAAAAATGCACATTGATGAAAACGTTCATTTTCCGTGCTTACCTCGCATATTTCTGGTTCCTCCACCATTTCGCACCACGGTCTATCAAACTTGAGAATTTCATACCTCCTTTGCCTTTCCTAAAATTAATGTAAATATTTTTTAAAACACATAAAAATTTTTTTTTCAGTTCAGAATCGAAAAGACAAAATTGCCAAATCGACATATTTCCAATCAAAATGCAATTTATAAATATACAAAGGCATGTAACATATGAATACCTGCGCTCTTGCCATTAGAGCGTCCAGTTTGTTTTTGATAGCAATCTCTCTATCCACTTTTTCAAGAAGATCGTCAAAAATGCTCTAGAATGAAGAAAATGCGACAATTAATGTTAATCAATTGATTGAATTTACAATTCTAAACTGGTACTCTGTAGAACCTATCTGCTTCACAAAAAAGCTTTGTTCTTAAACACACAGCTGTAAACATACAGTGAAAACTGTCAATTTATTTCGGACATGCAGCATCGCGTCAAACAGTTAGGTGATGGTCAAAAGACCACTCTATACTTTTCGAATATTCTGCACGATACTTGTGAAAACTTAGGACAGCTTAATATTAACTACAACCCATCAAGTGAAAATTAAAAAGGTCTACTAAGTTATTCGAGCGCTTATATTTGATTTAATCTAATATAACTGACCGTTGAATTGGGCATTTGTGATCTATTTCACTCACTCGTCATTAAACGACAAAAAAGTCTCCAAGTTTGTAAACACTGTTCTTGTGTTAGAATGCATGAGACACGTGCATGTAGTATTTAATTTGAAATTACCTGACACATTTCATGGTCTTCCACCATAACATACCACGGCTTGTCGAACTTCAGTATTTGTAACTTATCCTCCATGTTTTCTAAAATAAGAAAAAAAAATAAAATCTCACATTGCAAAAAAAAAAGAAAAAAAAAGTTTATTTTGCAATTTCATTTCAACCGCCCTTCCACTTTTCTTAATCCTTTTAATTATTTATTGTCAAGTCAAAATTAATAAATGGAATATGCGGAACATGTCGATTTCTATCATTTGGAAGATACGAAACAGGTTCTCTACTTCATTTTACGGATTAAGGACAAATTTCTTAGAATAAAAGCTATGGAAATTCTTACCAAATGTTTGCTGCCTTTTCCTTCACTACAGTGTTCCTTGACAACTGAGAAAGTATGACATCTCACTTTTATGACGTCATCCATATTGTGACGTTTTGTGTCTCTTTGAGATCATAACGTTCCATGCCGAACCTTGAAATGACTGCAGATACCGTGCGATATGTCCTCCAATGTTTGCATGAATGATGCTACACGTATGTACACTGCAATACCGCTAACTTACCTATATCTATAGCATAATAGGAACTTGGTCCCTTTGAAACATATACTATAGCAAAATAATTTCCATATTTATAAGGCAGATCTGAACCCGCCCCCTCTCCCCTTTTCTTTGAACTTCCTTCCAGATATACCACTTATGATCCACTCCTGGCTTTGCAATGTGCCAAAGAAGCTCGCTCTACATTTTATGTATGTTCTAATCGCATTCAATATATTTATTTTATTTATTTCAACTCATTCAAAGTGTTCAACGCCTCAACCAAGCGGTTATCAAAATATCAACATATTTATTATACACCAATCCCGTCTTCTTAAACTATTTTCCTCTCTATACAACTTTGTGTCACAAACAATGTCTGCCTCCTTAAAGCCTGCTTTCGCTTTCTTGCAGCAAGAAAAAAAAGTAGGAAAAGAAAAAAAAAGGGGGGGGGGGGGTCGCGACTTGCGAGTTCGATCATTTTGAAAGCGATATTCGTTTTATTTCATAGTTTGCTTTTTTTTTTTTTTTCTTTACAGCTATTATACTAGATATCGAAGGAAAATCGATGATTTTTTCATGATAAACTATTTGAAATAAAATTAAAATCAATTCCACATACATTATGAGAAATGAATACATGACAATAAAATATCAAATAATATCGGGGGAATCAAATGCCATCATTAAATGTGAAGAAAATCCAGATAAAAAAGTTTATTTTGTTTCTCTCTTCTTCATGGAGAAATTTTGACCTCTGACGAATTTGAAGTTCTTGCCGATAAAATCTATAATTCCTAGGTACATGGACCAATCACAATCAAACTTTTCAGAAAGTTTCCCTAGCATTTTGACTACAATATCCTGAAAATTCGTCTTGATCCGAGATGCGGTTTGTCATGTACAAAAATATTCTACGTACGTACAGCGTTAGGAGAAAAGGGTAATATTGATATTCTGAGAATTATTCGATTAATTCATTGACTGGTGTATGGAAAATGACAAAATAAAATTAAATATCAAAATAATGACAATATATTGGTCTTTGTATACGTCAACAAAAACTAAATATGTAGGACTGACATTATTTATGTTGAGACCCAGTTACTGTACAACTTTTGCGATAACTATCAAAGTCGGTGTTCCACCGTGTTACCTACGAATTACAAAACGCTAATGCAATTCTACAAATCTTCGATTGTCTTAAATATTTCACTCTATATTATTATTTAAATCAGTTTTTAGGTGCATTTTAGAGTGTCCAATCTTTTAACAATATTAGAAAATTGTGCACACCCACAAAAACATTCTGGTGATGACATCATTCACAGTTTATATATGTATTATTTTTGCTCGTCCTATTCACTCTGCCGGCGCTCTAAATACCAGATTTTGCAGGAAAAAAAGATTCTTCATGGATAACCGCTTATATGGCACAATATCCACTGGGAAAAGAAATTTTCAGACTGTTAAAAAAATAACACAACACTGAATACTTGGTTTGTAGGTAATGTGTATATTTAGGGACGATATCAAATGCTTAAAAAAATTACAAAACGTTCAAATTCGAAAGACAGGAACAGATATTTAACAAGTATCACAGTCTTCTCCTTGCTTCATACAACAACTGAAGAACATCTTGCGGAGCCTTTTCTTCATGTTCTGGAAAAATGTTCTACGAGTGACCTGCAAGTAAATAGGGAAAAAAAGTTAGAAAATAAAATAAAGAAATAAATAAAATCAATTAGTCAGATTAATTCGAATGTTATAGTTTAAGAAATAAAATCTCTAAATATTTGCTTTACATTATTGGCGGGGGGGGGGGGGGGGGGGGGGTAAAATTGTGAGAGACTTACGACACTAGAAGTATTATCTGTCTTCTTTATATCAGCGTTTGTGTCTTTCATTGAAGCATCTTTCTTTAACGAGGTCGTCTCTTGTTCTTGAAGAACGGGTATTTTCGACTAAAAAGAAGGAATTAATTTTTTGAGGAAAAAAAGATAACTTATTTAAAATGAAATCTTTGCATTTCGTTGCCTTTGTGTCACTTAGTTGAACACAAACTACATTATTCTCAGTTCTGCAGATTTTTGTAGCTTCCATTAAAAAAAAGATAACAATGTTTTTAAAGCAAATTTTCAGATGACAACCTACCTTTAACTCATCAAGAACGGTAGCCATCACGTGTTTAAAATGTCGTGTGTCATCCTCTGTCTCCACTCCCGTGGTCAAGTCATCGAGTATATCCTAGAATAAAGTCAAGTAAATTGATTGTTGTCCGACACTGATGTACTTATTGGATACATTTATTTCGATTTAAAAGTGTTTGACATTCTATATAAGGGGTGTATTTATACAACTGAGCGCATGCTTAAAGATTTCTGGTAGAGCATTAAAACTTAAAAAATGCACATTGATGAAAACGTTCATTTTCCGTGCTTACCTCGCATATTTCTGGTTCCTCCACCATTTCGCACCACGGTCTATCAAACTTGAGAATTTCATACCTCCTTTGCCTTTCCTAAAATTAATGTAAATATTTTTTTAAAAACACATAAAATTTTTTTAAGTTCAGAATCGAAAAGACAAAATTGCCAAATCGACATATTTCCAATCAAAATGCAATTTATAAATATACAAAGGCATGTAACATATGAATACCTGCGCTCTTGCCATTAGAGCGTCCAGTTTGTTTTTGATAGCAATCTCTCTATCCACTTTTTCAAGAAGATCGTCAAAAATGCTCTAGAATGAAGAAAATGCGACAATTAATGTTAATCAATTGATTGAATTTACAATTCTAAACTGGTACTCTGTAGAACCTATCTGCTTCACAAAAAAGCTTTGTTCTTAAACACACAGCTGTAAACATACAGTGAAAACTGTCAATTTATTTCGGACATGCAGCATCGCGTCAAACAGTTAGGTGATGGTCAAAAGACCACTCTATACTTTTCGAATATTCTGCACGATACTTGTGAAAACTTAGGACAGCTTAATATTAACTACAACCCATCAAGTGAAAATTAAGAAAGGTCTACTAAGTTATTCGAGCGCTTATATTTGATTTAATCTAATATGACTGACCGTTGAACTGGGCATTTGTGATCTATTTCACTCACTCGTCATTAAACGACAAAAAAGTCTCCAAGTTTGTAAACACTGTTCTTGTGTTAGAATGCATGAGACACGTGCATGTAGTATTTAATTTGAAATTACCTGACACATTTCATGGTCTTCCACCATAACATACCACGGCTTGTCGAACTTCAGTATTTGTAACTTATCCTCCATGTTTTCTAAAATAAGAAGGAAAAAAAAAATCTCACATTGCAAAAAAAAATAGAGAAAAATGTTTATTTTGCAATTTCATTTCAACCGCCCTTCCACTTTTCTTAATCCTTTTAATTATTTATTGTCAAGTCAAAATTAATAAATGGAATATGCGGAACATGTCGATTTCTATCATTTGGAAGATACGAAACAGGTTCTCTACTTCATTTTACGGATTAAGGACAAATTTCTTAGAATAAAAGCTATGGAAATTCTTACCAAATGTTTGCTGCCTTTTCCTTCACTACAGTGTTCCTTGACAACTGAGAAAGTATGACATCTCACTTTTATGACGTCATCCATATTGTGACGTTTTGTGTCTCTTTGAGATCATAACGTTCCATGCCGAACCTTGAAATGACTGCAGATACCGTGCGATATGTCCTCCAATGTTTGCATGAATGATGCTACACGTATGTACACTGCAATACCGCTAACTTACCTATATCTATAGCATAATAGGAACTTGGTCCCTTTGAAACATATACTATAGCAAAATAATTTCCATATTTATAAGGCAGATCTGAACCCGCCCCCTCTCCCCTTTTCTTTGAACTTCCTTCCAGATATACCACTTATGATCCACTCCTGGCTTTGCAATGTGCCAAAGAAGCTCGCTCTACATTTTATGTATGTTCTAATCGCATTCAATATATTTATTTTATTTATTTCAACTCATTCAAAGTGTTCAACGCCTCAACCAAGCGGTTATCAAAATATCAACATATTTATTATACACCAATCCCGTCTTCTTAAACTATTTTCCTCTCTATACAACTTTGTGTCACAAACAATGTCTGCCTCCTTAAAGCCTGCTTTCGCTTTCTTGCAGCAAGAAAAAAAAGTAGGAAAAGAAAAAAAAAAGGGGGGGGGGGTCGCGACTTGCGAGTTCGATCATTTTGAAAGCGATATTCGTTTTATTTCATAGTTTGCTTTTTTTTTTTTTTTCTTTACAGCTATTATACTAGATATCGAAGGAAAATCGATGATTTTTTCATGATAAACTATTTGAAATAAAATTAAAATCAATTCCACATACATTATGAGAAATGAATACATGACAATAAAATATCAAATAATATCGGGGGAATCAAATGCCATCATTAAATGTGAAGAAAATCCAGATAAAAAAGTTTATTTTGTTTCTCTCTTCTTCATGGAGAAATTTTGACCTCTGACGAATTTGAAGTTCTTGCCGATAAAATCTATAATTCCTAGGTACATGGACCAATCACAATCAAACTTTTCAGAAAGTTTCTTTAGCATTTTGACTACAATATCCTGAAAATTCGTCTTGATCCGAGATGCGGTTTGTCATGTACAAAAATATTCTACGTACGTACAGCGTTAGGAGAAAAGGGTAATATTGATATTCTGAGAATTATTCGATTAATTCATTGACTGGTGTATGGAAAATGACAAAATAAAATTAAATATCAAAATAATGACAATATATTGGTCTTTGTATAATACGTCAACAAAAACTAAATATGTAGGACTGACATTACTTATGTTGAGACCCAGTTACTGTACAACTTTTGCGATAACTATCAAAGTCGGTGTTCCACCGTGTTACCTACGAATTACAAAACGCTAATGCAATTCTACAAATCTTCGATTGTCTTAAATATTTCACTCTATATTATTATTTAAATCAGTTTTTAGGTGCATTTTAGAGTGTCCAATCTTTTAACAATATTAGAAAATTGTGCACACCCACAAAAACATTCTGGTGATGACATCATTCACAGTTTATATATGTATTATTTTTGCTCGTCCTATTCACTCTGCCGGCGCTCTAAATACCAGATTTTGCAGGAAAAAAAAGATTCTTCATGGATAACCGCTTATATGGCACAATATCCACTGGGAAAAGAAATTTTCAGACTGTTAAAAAAATAACACAACACTGAATACTTGGTTTGTAGGTAATGTGTATATTTAGGGACGATATCAAATGCTTAAAAAA
>NW_026934718.1:0-6141 GCF_032062105.1 Saccostrea cuccullata | reverse complement strand
AGTACTTATAATGATGTTCATCAGCTCAGACAATTACAGGTTCGAGAATCTGTGTCAATACCCATGGAACAAATGCTCACTGGATCCATATCAAAATACATGCATCACTTTAACATAGAAAATTCTATTTACTAAGGGAATCGTTGACTTTTAAAGCATCATACCAGTGACTTTTCATACAAATTTTACATAGGTCAGTTTTTCAAAGAAGGGGTTCAAGGTCACTTTTATTACAATTCACTGTTACCTTTGGACTTTCAGTAAGGCGTGGTGTTCTTGATGTTATATAATTAGCCTCTTAAATTTACACAGCGTTCATTCATTGTTGAAATATACGTGGCCGGGATAGAAATTCAGGCAAATGTCAAGGAGTGTTGTAGTGGTGTTCCAATCATCGATTATGATCGAAAATCAGTCGATTGCTGACATGATCCAAGCAATCGATTGCATTTTTAAAATTCTTCTTAACCGGTTTATTATTTTATTTTACAGGCATAAAAGTTTTTAACCCTAATTTTGCGTCAACAGTATTGCTTTTGACTTATTTGTGTAACGTAATGGTGTGGATAAATAAACTCTTGTATTTCACCCCGGATAACAAAGCATGTTTCTGGGTATGAGCATACTTTTGGTTCTATAAAATGAACAAAGGACCAGCTAGATCAGCACAGAAAGTCGTCCTTTACCCATTCTTACCATTTACTTGTTTTAATTGATATATTTTTTTACATGTCCGATTATAATCGATAATTAGTTAGTTAGAGTAACTCAATCATCGATTATGAAATTCTTACTGATTCCCATCACTAGAGTGTAGCCAATTTCCAATAACAGGATTACATATGAAAAAGAAGTAAGGGATTAAGTTGTCTCATCATTGTCAACAACGATTTAAAGTCCCTGATGTTATTAATTTCTTAACCAATTAAAATCTATTCGCCATTTGAAAGACACTAGTGCCGAGAATACCACGTCCTACTGAAAGTCCAAGGATGACAGAGAATTGTACTGCTTGGTTTAGTACATTTAATAATTGCAATGTCCAGGGAACACACACACACACTCAACTCTAGATCCGCCATGAAAATTTTAAACAAGAAGCGTCCTATAGAAATTATACTATTGAAATGAGAAAAAAAATCATAAGCGCTGAAAAAAATATTGTGTAGGGTGATTTTGACAGGTCGGTTAGAGTACATCAAACAAATATTTTTTTTTTATTTGACTTACTTTACCCTTTTAATTATGAACTCTTTCAGATTCTAATTCATTTTATAAGTTAAAACCTTATTCAGGGAGGATTTTAAAGATACATAAACAGTAACCACATACTTATCTATAGGATACAATAATAGCACCATAATATTCATGGCGTATTAAGTAGCTAGTGTCTCACATCTCACAATATTTAAAAGTAAGGGTTCGTCTGAACATGTTGAGTGAGTCTAGACAGATGCGCATATAAGATTACTCAAACATGTCACCATAGAATGTGTTCATATTTTACTAATTAAATGACAGTTTTATTGTAATTATGTTCTCAATGCCATTCTAATCATCAACCATGGAGCTTGGTGTTAAGAATTTATTAAACGAATATGAGACTTTTACAGAAAACCTCGATCAGACATACAAAATGGAAACACTGAACATATTCATCTCCGCTTACATAGATTTTATCTATTTAAATATGGATAAAAACATGATAAACAACGTTGCACCTTACTTGGACAGACCCGAGCTTTTCCTGTGATCAGAAACCAGACGTTAAAAAGATGTGGCAAACAAACCACTTATTTGTATCTATGAATAGCGAAAAATGTATAACATAGACACAAAAAGTAGTAAAACGTGCCACTTCTCTGTAAGCGTAGTCATGGACATCGTTCGTACAATAGACCTGCAATACACGACGTCTCTTTTGATTCATTACTACCTTATGTAAATCATCAGTTAGGTCTACATCATATTCGAACCAAACTTTACTCTGTCCCTTTGAAACTTTTAAATAGTCTTCTTGAAAAGACCAAGGAACATCCAAATTTAGATTCCTCGACACCTGAATATAGGCTCGGTTCTGTGATTATGGATATTGCACATCATAGGCTTTTTAAACCCGCACAATTCACGGAGGAAAATGCAGCTAAAACAATCCGTCTTTTCCTTAAACTTCAATATGCCAATAAAGGAATTGACGCGGTTAATATAAGTAATATTCTTAATCACGAAAGGGTCCAGTCTTGTATTCCACCATATTTCAAGTTAAAGACTACGCCTTGTATTTCCTACAAATATACATCGACCATTGCTTCCAAACTTTTCAATTACAAAAACAGTTTACATGGCCTGGATATCGACTATCTGAAAAATAATCCCCTTTCGTGTTCATGTTCTTCTTCGCCCTATAACTATAGTCCTGCTGGACACGTTATTACAGGTGACGTAAAAATAGTTCGTAATGAGGACCTTAGATCACTTATTTTAAAAGGTCCTAAATATAGGGAACCCCGATCCTTCAACTGGCGTCGGAATTTCATAAATATTATGGATTCTGTTGAAAATTACGCCAGATGATGGGCTAGATATGTAAAAGAAGACATTGACACCTTGTCAGAATGGATTAAATGTATCAGATCCATGTTAAAGTCACGTATTAAAAGATTGAGGGGCAAAGTGAAAACCACCTATCCTTCTGTGTTCAATAAACCAGAAGTGAAAAAAGAATTAGATAGATTACACGATCAGTACATACTGGTTCCTGCCGACAAAGCAGGTAACAACATTGTCTTCGTTTGTAAGGCTCATTATATAAATTGCATTCTAGAAGAACTTGGATTTAATTCTACAAGTGGTAATCCTACTTATACATATACTTCTCTTTCTAAGGAAGAAATTCTTCAGAATCACCTGTCAGTTTTGAATACTTTTAATATTCCACAGAGCCAAAATGAATTTGAACTACCTTATATATATTGGATTCCGAAACTTCATAAGAGTCCTTACAAACAAAGATACATTGCAGGTTCCAGTAAATGTTCAACCAAGCCTCTTTCGTTACTTCTCACTAAAATATTGACAGTAGTGAAGGAAAAACTTCAAGAGTACTGTACTACTATATATTCAAGAAGTGGTGTAAATCAGATGTGGATACTTAAAAATTCTAAAGAACTTTTGGACAATTTGAAATCACAAGACTTTACAAAAATCAACAGCATAAAAACTTACGACTTTTCAACTTTATACACAACAATTCCCCACGACAAATTAAAATCCAGGCTTTTTGATATCATTGACAGCTGCTTCTTCAACAAAAATGGAACTCGTAAGTTTACTTACCTCGTCATTGGTCATTTGAAAAATTATTTTGTTAAAACAGATTCTGATTGCACACATAAGTACTCTGAAGTTGACATCAAGAAGATGCTTGAGTTTCTGATTGACAATATCTATGTGGTTTTTGGAGACCAGGTATTCCAACAATCTATTGGAATTCCCATGGGTACAAATTGCGCTCCGTTATTAGCAGACTTATTTTTATATTCATATGAAGCAGAATTTATGCAAAATCTTTTACATGAAAAGAAGAAAACACTTGCTGTGGCCTTCAACTCGACATTTAGATATATCGACGACGTATTGTCAATTAATAATGATAATTTCCATTCCTACGTCGACACGATATATCCTGGTGAGCTTGAGATAAAAGACACCACAAAGTCCGACACTTCTGCTTCATACTTGGATATTTTACTTGAAAAAGACACTAATGGTAATCTAACAACCAAGCTATATGATAAACGTGATGACTTTAACTTTTCTATCGTCAACTTCCCTTACTTATGCAGCAATATACCTTCATCACCTGCATACGGAGTATTTATATCTCAGTTGATTCGATATGCAAGAGCATGCTCTACGTATGAACAATTTCTTAAATGAGGTAAATTATTGACAAGCAAGTTGATGAAACAAGAATATCAACAGTCTCGTTTAAAGTCATCATTCCGTAAATTCTATGGTCGATACAATGACCTTGTCAGCAAATACAATTTATCATTGAATGAAATGCTGACTGACGTTTTTCATACCAATTGTTAGTCCATTATTTATACACTGAATTGACCACGGATTTTTTCCGTTATATCCTGATTATGACAACGAGCACACGGCGGGTGTGACCGGTCGGTAGGGACTTGCGCCCACTCCTCCATGGCACCTGATCCCACCTCTGATGTTTCGGAGGTCCGTGTTTGCTCTGCTCTTATTTTGTATATTTGTTTAATGGACGTTGAGATTGAATACTGTTCGTTATTTCCATATCCTTCTTTTTAATCAAATAAATCGCATCCAAACGACCTATGTTGAAACTGAAAGTATTTTCTTAACACTGCGGCATCCAAGTCCGGACACGACAAAGTCCGCAAGTTTCAGAATCTTTTCCAAAAGACCTACATTAGATTTTTTTCTATATTTTGGTGGGATTTTTTATTCTGACCTCATCATGTCAATATCATCTTCCACATTGTAGTAGTTTTCTCATAAACCTATGTCAAAACCTAAAATCCCATGAGAATGGCGGGATTTTTCATCCCACCAAAAATCCCACCAAAATCCCATGGGAGAAAAAAAATCTTTGAGGGAATGGGATTTTTTCTCCATAATAGGCGACATAGGATTAAAAATCCCATATTTGCCCTTCTTAGGATTAAAAATCCTGCAAAGTACATAATACTGGGTATTTTTAATCCCATGGGATAAATAAATAAGCAGATATGGGAATAATGGGATAAGAATGCAATGTCTGAATATACTTTATGAAGCATTTTATCTTCAATTATATACAAATTCAAATTATTTTTTATGTGGCAGATCTAGAGGCATAACAATGCAAAATTGACTGTTATATATCCATTGTTAAACTGCTTTTGTAGAGCCATTTTAATTAAAGTGATGGTCATAAACAAATACTATTGCCAGAGAAAACTCAACCAAATGACTTGCCAAGAGAAGAGGAGTGTCTGAGATACTGATTTTTATTTGTTAAGAAAAAGTACAATCAACCGAAAGGGGACTTAAATTTGTGCTAGTGACACTGTCTTATCTTTGTTTGCATACAATACTGAAATCTCCTGATTCTGCTGAGTAATGACCAGTTTCCAAAACTGCTTACTGATGGAAAAAACTGCATTAGTGGGAATCTTTGTAAACACTTGGATGGACAGCAATTCTTCTTTTTAAAAAATTATATAATAAAAAAATCCTTTGATCCACCACAAATATTTTAAAATAAAAAATTTACTCCTCAGGGATCCACCACTAATAGTTAAGACCATGATCACACATGGCATATAAGCTTAATGTTGAAATCAGTTAGCCATAATCATTTATATCCTTTGATCCACAACAAATATTTAAAAAAAAATAATAAAATTAATATCCACTCCCCATGGATCCACCACTTATAAGTTTAGATCTTGATCATACATGACATATAATCTTAATGTATGAAATCAATTAGCTATAAGCCTTTAATCATTAATATCCTTTTACCCATCACAAATACATGTATTTAAAATTAATATCCACTCCCCTTGGATCAACCACAAATACTTTATAACATAAATATCCACTCCCCCTTTGACCCATCACTTTAAAATTAAGATCATGATCAAACATGACATATAAACTAAATGTCTGATATAAATTAACCACAATCATTTATCATTAATATTCCTTGATCATGCACCCACCACAAATATTTAAAAAAGATTAATATCCACCCCCTTGGATCCACCACTTATAAGTTTAGATTTTGATCACACATGATACATAAGTTAAATTTTTAAAATCAATTAACCATAAACATCACATGATCATTATTGATTCCTTTGACACATTACAAAATTTAATATTTAAAAATATATCTATCCACCCCCTTGGATCCACCTCAACTAATAAAACAATTACTGGTGAAATATACATGCCTTTGATCCATCACTTATCACACAAAGAAAGGTTACTTAAATGTTTAAATAAATGTGCAATAATTATTAGTATATGCCATGATGATCTACAATAAGCATGATAAGTAATTAAAAATTCAATATCAACTCCCCTTGGATCCACCACTCATAACTTTGG
>NW_026934717.1:0-6249 GCF_032062105.1 Saccostrea cuccullata | reverse complement strand
TTTATACATTTGTAATCACCATGACACCTTGGTGCGGCATACAGACGATTTATATAATTAAAAATAGGACAAACAGAAAGCCACATGCACTGTTGGTTTAAGACAGTATAGCAGCAGCCATTCCATCTTATAATAATGGATTTTTTTTCCAAAAAAATACCCCTATTAACAAAGACAGGTTTTGAATTCCCAACAGTTTTCATTAGAATCAAACTCTTATTTCTCACAGGTACTTGTGGACAGGACCCCCCTCCCCCGATATTCAACCCGGGGGGAGGGAGTCCTGTCCACAACTACCTGTGTTATTTCTCGCATGTTATTCATTCGAAGATTCCAGCGGTATACAGGCTAAAAGGTCCATTAAACTATACAAAATAGGAGCAAAGCAAACACGGACCTCCTAAATATCAAAGGTGGGATCAGGTGCCATGGAGGAGTGAGTATCCCATACCGACCGGTCACACCCGCCGTGTGCTCCTTATCATGATCGGGAAATAACAGAAAAGTCCGTTGATAATTCAGTTTGTAAATAATTAATGACCTAACAAACAGAATGAAAACCACCAGTTATACTGTAGCATTTGACTCAATGATAAATTGTATTTGCTGATCGAGAAGGTCATGTATCGACCAAAGAACTTCCGAAATGATGACTTTAAACGAGACTGCTGATCATGATAATCTTATTATTTCTTAAAAACCATAGACATTTTAAAAACATATTATTACTAAACCGGGGCTCTCACGCAATAATACTACTGAAATTAACTATATTCCAAATCCAATACACGACTCTCTTAGACATATATACCTTTGACAGATACAAGTTTACCGTTCCATTTTTGCTCACGGTGTCAAAATTCCTGCGTGTTTTCTAGATCCTACCTACCTGAAGTTTGTACCAACATATTCCAGCACTGATGTACACATTTTACAAAGAATCCACTTTTTTAAACATACGTTTGGTAATTTGTACCAACTTATTATCCATCACTATACAGGATATTTCCAGAAATTCTAATCCGCTTGAAGTGCGATTTTTGGAGCGGCTTCATAACTGGAAAGTGTAATTACACCCATTCCCCTTTCGTGTGACGGTACATGTACGTAGTTTGGGTTTGAGCTGGATAACATTCATCAAAGTGTTATAAGACTTTTAAAGGGCACTGCAAGGGTGAAGCATCCCCTCTAAAAAATTACGGCAGCATTCGACATTGATCCAGATGCAAATTATCATCTCCGTTTCGCACGGATTAACTCACACACATACAAACACAGCACATGACTGCATTTCTATATCCCCTCCAACTACACGTTTTATGTGGTGTGATGGGAATCGTATGGAGAATTACTCGATCAAAAAACATACTACTTTTCACTATACATGTATATCAGATTATTTTTTTTTACCTGTGAATCAAGTACGCCGGATCCGGATATATTATAATTTAAAGTTTGTATTTTGTACCAACTTATATGTCTGCTGTATAATACAGGACATACGGAAACTGTTGGCAGGTACCAGATTAATTCGGTTTAAACCAGATGGTACAAGGTCGAATGGTTTCTAACCTTGTAAACCATACCAAGTAAATTAAAAATTAACAACATGATACGATGATCAATTGCCTGTGAATAACAGTGTGAAAACAATCCCTAAGCTCCCCACAAAGGGACCGAAAACCCTGGCTTGCAGTGTCTTTCGGACCTAACGCATAACAGGAGGAAACATATTTAAATAGTACAAGACTAACAATTTGCATTTGGTAAAAAGGGGGGGGGGGAGGGTAAAAACTTCAAAATTCATTGTATTAATAGTGACAACTCTTGCAGGTGTAGTCGTTGTTTATAAGACCAAACCATAATTTTCACGTGTTAATTTTAAGCGTTACACATTTCACGCAAACAAGGACGTATTTGTACAATGTATATAGCGTTACCTGAGCAAACAAGTGCCAAACCGCCTTAAACAGGCAAAACTGACTTTTTGTAAACAAACTGATCACGTGGATATTGTGAATCATCCGACCAATCAGAGCAATGACATTTTACTCCAGTGTTTACTATGCTTCATGGATCAGTGAATTTTCACACGTCGTAGAAATTATTTTTTCTCCAGATTCCCTCTGGTTGAATATATTGATTTTAAGTCCCAGGCACGTAGTATACGGGGGGCCAGGGGGGGCCTGCCCCCCCCACTTTTTTCCCTAACATTACCTTTACAATAGAAAATGTCTATTGAAAAGATAGTTGGCCCCCCCACTTTTTACCACAGTATATACAAAGCAAGAAATATAGGAAAAAGTTGGAAGTGAAAGGAAGTTCGACTTGAAAAAAGTTGGCCACTACCCCCCCCCCCACCACACACACACACACACACAATAGGATTTTCGAGTTTGGGTAACTTTAAAGTTTCCTTTTTTTTTTTTTTTTTTGCTTGTCAAATTTTTCAGGTTAGTAAAAAAAAAAATTTCTCAGGTTGGCCCCCCCACTTTCAAAAACGATGCTACGTGCCTGAGTCCCCTCTGGTTAAATTTATCGATTTTAAGTGAAACAATTCTATAAACCCGTAATTTATTTTATTTATTTATTCACTACTAGTAACAATCATTAAGATCAAGATTTAGTAAATGACTTTGATGTCATAATCAATTTCAACTTTCTTTTCCCCGTATTTTCCAGCTTTAACAGAATAATGTAGAAAGTACGCTATTTTCATGGAATTCAATTTGAAATCATATATGAAAAGTATAATCCAATATATACCTATTCTAAAGATGTTATTTTAAAGAAGATGTCATATAAACATACAAATTACCATTTTCTGAAAGACAGTAGGCAATATGGATACATTTCCTTTGTCGAATATGAAAAAAACTCCCATGACTGGTTTTCTTTAATTTTTCATTAAAAATGACAGTTGAAAAATATGGTTTTTCATCTCGTTTAACTGCAAATTATGATCCGAAACACTTCTGATAATTTGGTCAAGCTAAAGTTATAAAGCATCATTAAAGGAATTCATTTCTCAAATCTGATAAATCTGTAGGCATCTTTCATTTGCTAGATCTTGACCTTACAATTACAATTAAAGCAATATAATCATGATTATAACAGGTAATAGTTGCATTTTAAAATATAATATTGGCATGACCCTCACTAGCAAAAGTTCTCACTAACCCTGCTATTAAATTACTGGTATATGGTTCACAAAGAAATATATAAAGCATCACATTTAATAATAGTTACTGTACAATATTAAAGCGAAACCAAACTGCTATACACTTCAATGAACAGAAGTAGATAATATTGATATAAGCAAGTAATCATAAAATTACAACGGTACGTACTACCGGGTATTACGTACCATATGTATTTGCTGCACCTGGTGGATAGGATGCCTATATTGAGCAGTCTGGTAAAATGTTTTTCTGAGAAAAAAACTAGAGGTACTGTGAGCAATGAGCTCACTAAATGATACCCCCCGCCTCCCATATGAATATAATGGCAGTGTCCATGTTTTGCTCTGGAAAATCAAAAATATATGTCAGATCAAAAAGTAAAATAGGAGGTGCACAATGGCAATATGTAATTAAGAATCTGTGAAAGTTTCATTAAATTTCCTTCAGTGGTATGAGAGGATTTCCGAATTAGAGATGGGTACCCCAAAGCGTAACAGACGGACGGACGGAAATACCGATTACTAGATACCCTCCCACTTTTCAAGCGGGGGGTATAAAAAAAACAGCTTGCTCGGTCTTGAACCCCAAGCAATCAACACAGCTTACAGGAGGAAAACTTAACTGACTTGTTGGTCTGACATGTATGGCACGCCAAATTCACAAAAATGAGTTAAACATAGATTCACAGTTGATAAAGTAGGTTTATCAGTTGTAAACTATAGTATACGGACTGTAAACTATTATTCACAACGTTAAACTATATTTTACATCTGTAAACCATAGTTAACCCGATAATCTATGTTTCAGAACCGTAAAACAGATTATCTGATAAATACAGTTTCACGATTTGTAAACTATAGTTTACAAACAGTAAACTATAGTTAACGATCTGATAAATATAGTTTAACGATTTGTGAAACTATAATTAACAAATCTTAACTATAGTTTACGATTGTAAATTATAGTTTACAAACGTGAATCTATGTTTATCAACAAAATCTATTGTTAACGTTTTATTACAGACAGATAAACTTAGATTAGCATTCGTAAACTTTAGTTAACAACAGTTAAATACAGTTTTACAGATGAAAACTATAGTTAACGAATTGTTAACTATAGTTCACTATGGCACGCCAATTCACAAAAATGAGATAAACATAGTTTCACATTCGATAAACTAGGTTTATCGGTTGTAAACTATAGTTTACGGATTGTAAACTATAGTTAACAACGTTAATCTATATTTTACATCCGTAAACCATAGTTAACGCGATAATCTATGTTTCACAACCGTAAACTATACTTAACACTGAAAACAATCATTTGCGATTGCAAATCATAGATTATCTGATAAATACAGTTTCACGATTTGTAAACTATAGTTTACAAACCGTTAACTATAGTTAACGATCTGATGAATATAGTTTCACGATTTGTGAAACTATGATTTACAACACTTAACTATAGTTTACGATTGTAAACTATAGTTTACAAACGTGAATCTATGTTTATCAACAAAATCTATTGTTAACGCTTATTACAGACAGATAAACTTAGATTATCATTCGTAAACTATAGTTAACAACCGTTAAATATAGTTTTACAGATGAAAACTATACTTAACGAATCGTTAACTATAGTTTACGATTTGTAAACTATAGTTTACAGTCGATAAACCTAGTTTATAAATTGTGAAACTAAGTTTATCTCATTTTTGTGAATTTGGCGTGCCATAGTTCACGGTTTGTAAACTATAGTTTACAGTCGATAAACTTAGTTTATCAACTGTGAAATTATGTTTAGCTCATTTTTGTGAATTACTTAGTTTATCAACTGTGAAATTATGTTTAGCTCATTTTTGTGAATTTGGCGTGCCATAGACATGGATACCAAGGGACTCCAGACTGTTTAACAGTCTGACGATATACAGACTGTCAGTCTTGTACTCCAAGTAGCCAAGAGAGCTTCTGCGTATAGAAAGATCCTACTAGAGTATATATCACCTGAAATGTAATGCATAATAAATATACTTCAGGAGTCATATTCAATATTGTTCTGAATCATTTTACAGATTTAATTGATATAGAAATGCATAACTGTAAAATAGATCTATAAAGTATGGGGAAAATATGTATTATAGGTTAGATAGCGACAAAGTCGCTATATATTAGACTCGCTCGAATCTTGCAAAAGAATCATGATACGTCAGACATACCACCGACAATCCAAGACTGCAGAATGTGGTCATTCTTTGGTAAAACCATAAACTTGTAGTGTACGTTATATCATATATTAGTAGTGATATTAATTAGGAGAAATTGAACTGTTAATGAAATTAAATTATCAAGTGGACTTTTCACTTCTTTTATGTTGAGGATACATTCTTTGGTATATACATGCGCGGATCTAGAGGGGGAGGGGGTCTGGAACCCCTGGAATTTGCAGAGTTAATAAATGTATATTGTATACCAAGTAAATGTTGCCTTGGACCCTCCTAGAAAACGGTGACCCTTCCTCAAAAACACGGATCTATGTGTGATCTTGGTATGAAAAAGTCATTAGTGAGAAGCTTTGAAAGTCATCCACTACCCCTATCCCACGAAATAGGTTTTTCACGTTTGTATGAGTTTACGTTTGTTTGTTTGTTTGTTTTTTTTTTTGCTTGTCAAGACTCAAATTTCTGGGTTGGAATTTTTTTTTTGACTGGGGTGGACCTCTCCTGGAAAAAAATTTTGGATCCGCGCCTGATATGAAATACTTCAGCTCGACATAATTTTTGTTCATAAAGTCAGATTACACTAAGGACAGAGGCATTCTTTCTTTTTAAAAAGCTGACAAGTACAAAAAAGTTTCCCAAAAAACTTTGTAAGGATAAAAAAAGAGAGAAACAAACATCCCCTTAAAAAAACAAAAAACCCCAATAACTTAACTTCCAAAATTCAAAACATTCTATTTTATGATTGATGAGATCATTGATGGGATTGGGGTCCTCTCCTTTTTTTTGGACAATGAATCCAGTCTGATAAGTTAGCCTCAGGTGCAGGAAGGATAACTGAATCGGTTTGCA
>NW_026934716.1:0-6224 GCF_032062105.1 Saccostrea cuccullata | reverse complement strand
TCTCGAAAAGGGGGAATATTTTGATAAGTGATATTGAACAAAAGATGGTCAAAATAATGTTCTAAACAATATGCATACTTTGAAGTTTTGTAAAACGGCCCCTTTAAGGACTTGTAGGAGTGGCCCCTAAATATTTCAATTGAGCATATCTCAACAGCGATAAAAAATCTCTGAATAAGTATTGAACAAAAAATCTTCCAAATCACAAGACCTTTCATTTGATATCAAGAAAAAGGGGCTGACCCCTTCAATTAGGGGCTCAGAGGGGCCAAAAGCCTTTTACATATAACTCTCTAATTATCAATATTTTGTTATACATTACTGAAGCAAAAGTATTCATCTTAACAATTTGCAACAATATATGATACAATTTTGATCAAATGTTACGTAATTAGGGGTCAGAAGGGGCCAGAATGTCAAATCTTTGACGCTTTATATCTCGAAAAGGGGGAATATTTTGATAAGGGATATTGAACAAAAGATAGTTAAAATAATGTTCTAAACAATATGCATACTTTGAAGTTTTGTAAAACGGCCCCTTTAAGGACTTGTAGGAGTGGCCCCTAAATATTTCAATTGAGCATATCTCAACAGCGATAAAAAATCTCTGAATAAGTATTGAACAAAAAATCTTTCAAATCACAAGACCTTTCATTTGATATCAAGAAAAAGGGGCTGACCCCGTCAATTGGGGGCTCAGAGGGGCCAAAAGTCTTTTATCTATAACTCTCTAATGATCAATATTTTGTTATACATTACTGAAGCAAACGTATTCATCTTAACAATTTGCAACAATATATGATACAATTTTGATCATAAGTTACGTAATTAGGTGTCAGAAGGGGCCAGAATGTATTCTTATCTATAACTCTCTAATGATCAATACTTTGAAGTTTTGTAAAACGGCCCCATTAAGGACTTGTCGCAGTGGCCCCTTAATATTTATATAAAGCATATCTCCTTAACGAAAAGAAATCTCTGAATAGGTGTAGAACAAAAAGTTTTTGAAATCACAAGACCTTTCGTTTGATATCAAGAAAAAGGGACCGACTCCTTAAATTAGGGGCTCAGAGGGGCCAGAAATCTTTCATCTTTAACTCTTTAATGATCAATGTATTGTGATGCATTACAGAATACATTACATGGATAAAAAAACTTTAAATTTAATGAAGAAAAACTTAATGTCATACTCTTTTAACGAATATCTCAGTCAAAATCACATCTCATCTTATCTAGAAATTCAACGGAAGACCTACTCGTTGCTCGCAACGAGATCTCATCTAGTTAAGGTCTTCCGTCTTCACGGAAGACCTTATAGTGATTCTATTGTTTCTTATTATTATTAAGGTCTTCCGTCTTAACGGAAGACCTTATAGTTATTGTACTGTTTCTTATTATTATTATTATTATTATTATTATTTTTCTGACACGATTTCTCGACAACTACTGGATAGAATTACATGAAATTTTCAGGAAAGATGTGTTGTAAGATACTCTTGAAAGTTCCAAGACACTTTTTGGAAATTCCTCTCTGGTGCCAAGTTTTGGACCATTTTCCTGATTTTAAAACGACATTTTGTCCACAATTAAACTCAAAAACGGTAAAAGATATCAATGTGAAACTTTCAGAGTTTATAGATGATGATCAATACTTTGCAGGACGCGACTTTTCGTTCGTCGTCAGTACTTCCTGTCGCTACCGGAAGCCATTTCAAAAAGTCCAATTTTTCAACTTTTTTTGTTTTTCAATATTTGTCATTTATTTTTGGAATATTAATAGAGACACTTCTATTGATGCTTACTATCTAAGTTGTTTTAAAATTGGTTAGTCTGAACTCTATATATTAATATATGAAAATCTGAAGCGGGCCCAAGATGGCGGCTGTCTCCGTCAAAACTCCGCCATTTCCCGAGTAGGGGCTTATGGGGGCAGCTGAGCGTTTGATTAAACCATTCTGACATAAGGATACATGAAATGCAAAAAACTACTTCGACTCTCAAGTAGTAGTACGTTGCAATTCAGTGTCAATCTTAAAAAACTTAATTTCCGTTTCACTGCTGTAGTGTTACTGGGCTAAATACGATTTGTAATGTGTACAATGTGTTAAATATACTTTTCTAACGCCGAAATAAAGTAAAGGTGATAAGAATGTTTTATTTACTTAATTTCATTGAAGTTATTGCACCTCTTTAATAGATCAATACAAAGAAAAGGTGCGAATATTTACGCGTGGCTTTTGACACGAAATTATGAATAGTGGCCCGCCTTTTATGATTCTTAGACAGGTGTACTGTTGCAAAAGTATACACAAGTATATTTAAAGCAGTATTCCCAATAGCTAAATGGTTCGCGCGTTGGGGATAAAAGAGAAAAAAAAGGCGCATTCACGTTGGCGACCTGGATTCAATCCTCCTTGTGATCAAAATTTTGAATAACTTTTCAGCTCGATTTTACAAGTTTTTTTCCTGAATCGGACGGAAGACCTCTTGTTGCTCGCAACGAGATCGTATCTAGTTATTATTATTATTATTATTCTTATTTTTCTGACTTTCTAATTTTGTGCACGCGATTTCTCGAAAACTACTGGATGAAATTACATGAAATTTTCAGGACAGATGTGTTGTAACATGAATTTATAATATCTGAGCGAAAATTTGGAAACTCACTTCCAGTGCCAAGTTACGGGACATTTCCTGAAATTAAAATGACATTTTGTCCGCGATTAAACTCAAAAAGGGTAAAAGATATCAACATGAAACTTTCAGGGATTATAGATCGTGATATATACCATCCAGGACGCGACACTTTGTTCGTCGTCGGTACTTCCTGTCGTTAGGAGAAGCGAATTGAAAAAATCGTATTTTCTAACTTTTTTGTTTTTCAACATTTTTTATTTATTTTTGGAATGATAATAGAGACCCTTTGATCGATGCTTACTATATAAGTTGTTTGGATATTGGTTAATCAGAACTCTAGATATGAATATTTGAAAATCTGAAGCGGACCCAAGATGGCGGCTGTCTCTGTCAACTCCGCCATTTCGCGAGTAGGGGTTTATGGAGGCAGCTGAGCGTTTGACTAAATGATACATGAAAAGTAAAAAAACTACATGGACTTTCACCTATCAGTACGCTGAAATATAGTGACATCTTAAAACTTAATTTCCGTTTTACTGCTTTAGTGTAATTGGGCTAGATACGTGTGTGCAATGTGTCAAATTTACTTTCTTAGCGTCGAAATAAAATAAAGGCGATAAGAAGTTGCTTAATTTAATATTTAATTTCTACCTTTTCATGAAGGTGTAAAGAATCGGGTAAGTTCACTTTGGGGATAAACGGGTAATTAAAAAAAAGTAAAAAATAATTACCATTTCACTTCTTTTGTGTTACTTATCTATATATGATATAGAATATGTACAATTTGTTAAATATATTTTCTAAACCTCGAAATTTAGGCTTAAAGAACGTTCCTTTTTCTTTATTCTATTGAAGCTATCACACCTATATAATGAAACATTCCAAAGAAAAGGCGCGCAGATTAACTTGTGGCGTTTGGCGCGAAATTATAAATTGTGGCGCGCCTTTCGTGATTCTTAGACAGGTGTATTGTTGAAGAAGTATATTCAAGTACATTTAGAGCAGTGGGCCAAAACGCGTAATTTAAGCATGTTGGGAATAAAGAGGAAAAAAGCGCGTTGGAATTTCACGCTGGCGACCTGGGTTTAATCCCCTTTGTGAGCAAATTTTTTTTATTACTTTTTCAGAACTATTTTAGGTTCTTATCCTGAAACGGACGGAAGACCTCTCGTTGCTCGCAACGAGATCGTTTCTAGTTATGTTCCCCAAACGAAGTTTGGGAACATATTGTTTTTACTCTGTTTCTTATTAGGGTCTTCCGTCTCCAACGGAAGACCCTTCTATTATTCTATTGTTTCTTTTTCACTTTTTTTCTTATTATTATTATTATTTTTCTCCATACCAATTTTTGTGCAGACGATTTCTCAGAGACGGCTTGGTCGATTCACTTGAAATTTTCAGAGATGATTTGCAATAATGTGAACCTGATCCATTTTTCTTGATTTTTCGAAATTCACTTCCGGTCAAAAGTTATCGCCCTTTAATCGATTTTTATATGACATTTTTGTCCGGACAAAAACTCAAAAATGAGAAACGCTAGAAGGCTGAATTTTTCAGGAGTGATAGACGATATGTTATAGTTTTGTACCTATGTTTTCAAAATTTCCGGAAGTGCCTAGTATGGAAGCTCGGTAGGGGTCAAAATTTAGGACACGAATCATGACTGATTTTTTGAGACATTTTGCATCATATCTTTTAAGGTATAATTATTTTGTTAACACATACTGAGTAATATTTGTGCAGAATAACAAGATCTTTAATATGATATCAAGAAAAAGGTGCTGACTAATCACATTAGGGGCCAAGAGGGGCCAAAAGTATTTAATCGATAACTCTTTATCAGTTAATATTTTGTAATATAATACTGAAGCAAAAATGTTTATCTCAACAATCTACAGCTACATATCATAATTTTTATGACGTATGGTACATAATTAGGGGCCACAAGGGGCCAGAATGCCAAATCTTTGAAGCTTTATATCTCGAGAGTGAGAAATATTTTGATAAGTAATACTGAACAAAAGATGTTCAAAATAATGTTCTTAACAATATGCAACCTTTCATTTTTCGCTTAACGTCCCCATTAGGGAGTGGAAGGGTTGGCCCCTAAATATTTCTTTTGCGTATAACTCGAAAACGAAAAAGAATCTCTGAATAGTTGTTGAACAAAAAGTGCTCAAAATCTTAGAAGCTTTAAGATGAAATCCAGAAAAAGGGGCTGGACACTCAAATTAGGGGCCAAGAGGGGTTAAAAGTCTTTTTTTGATAAGTCTTTAACAGACAATATTTTGCTATACATTACTGAAGCAAAAATGTTTATCTCAACAATCTACAACTATATATTATGATTTTTATGTCGTATATTACATAATTAGGGGCTATAAGGGGCCAGAATGCTAAATCATTGATGCTTTATATCTCGAAAGTGAGAAATATTTTGATAAGTAATATTGAACAAAAGGTGTTCAAAATGATGTTCTGAACAATATCCAACCTTTCATTTTTCGCTAAACGTCCCCATTAGGGAGTTGAAGGGTTGGCCCCTAAATATTTCTTTTGCGAATAACTCGGAAACGAGAAAGAATCTCTGAATAGTTGTTGCTCAAAAATTGTTCAAAATCCTAAGAGCTTTAAGTTGAAATCAAGAAAAAGGGGCTGGACACTCAAATTCGGGGCCGAGAGGGGCCAAAAGACTTCAATTGATAACTCTTTATCAGTTAATATTTTGTAATGCATTACTGAAGTAAAGATGTTTATCTCAGCAATCTGCAACTATATAATATGATTTTTATGTCGAATGGTACATAATTAGGGGCCACAAGGGGCTAGAATGCTAAATCTTTGAAGCTGAATATCTCCAAAGTTCGAAATATTTTGATTATGAATATTGAACAAAAGATGTTCAAAATCATGTTCAAAACGATATGCAACCTTTCATTTTTTGCTAAACGTCCCCATTAGGGAGTTTAAGGTTGGCCCCTAAATATTTCTTTTGCAAATAACTCAAAAACGAAAAAGAATCTCTGAATAGTTGTGGCACAAAATTGTTCAAAATCATGAAAGCTTTAAAATGAGATCAAGGAAAAGGGGCTGGGCACTCAAATTAAGGGCCGAGAGGGGCTAAAAGTCTTCAATCGATAACTTTTTACCTGTCAATATTTTGTTATACATTACTGAAGCAAAAACGTTTATCTCAACAATCTTCAACAATATATTATGATTTGAATGTCCTATGGTGCATAATAAGGGGCCACAAGGGGCAAGAATGCGTAATCTTTGACGCTTTATGTCTCAAAAGTCAGAAATATTTTAGTAATTAATATTGAACAAAAAATGTTCAAAATCATGTTCTAAACAATAAGCAACCTTTCCTTTTTTCGCTAAATGTGCCCATTAAGGAGTTGAAGGGTTGGCCCCTAAATATTTCTTTTTTTAATAACTTGAAAACGAAACAGAATCTCTGAATAGTTGTTGAACATAAAGTGTTCAAAATCCTGAGAGCTTTAAGATGATATGAAGAAAAAAGGGCTGATCCCTAATATTAGGGGCCGTGAGGGCCAAAAGTTGAATTTTAAAGTCTTTAATGT
>NW_026934715.1:0-6135 GCF_032062105.1 Saccostrea cuccullata | reverse complement strand
GATACTTTATGCCAAGTTTGGTTGAGATTGGCCCAGTGGTTCTTGAGAAGAAAAGGAAAATGTGAAAAGTTATCGTCAACAACGACGACGACAGACAACGGACAAATTTTAATACAAAAAAGCCCACTTGACCCTTCGGCTAAGGTGAGCTATAAACCATTGTGTATTTAGTAAGGCCTTGTCACTGCTAATGTACATATTTAATATATAATTCCCTTTCTCGTCTCATTCAACAGTAACGACTAAAGTTAAAGTTTTGAAAAAGTAGGAGAAACTTAAGGACGCTCTAAACACTGCACACTAAAGAACTCTATTTAATATGATAGCCCTATCTCTTTTCATTCAAATGCTGTGGAGAATTCAAAGTTTTGTTTAATTTTTTAACGACGGTCAAACGTCAACGTCAAAAACTATATCATTTAGAAAGGTCTTTTCAGAGGTTAAATACGTAAAATTGAAATATGAAAGCCTTGTCTATTCTCATTCAAAAGATATAACCAATATTTGTTTTTAAAATTTGTGACAGAGGGATAGACCGACAGACTGAGAGACAGAGGGACCTATAAAATATATATTGTTCCCTTGCGTGTTAGAGTGGGGTACATTGAAGGCAGCTCATTTTCTTTTTAAATGTGAAGAAATTTGATTCATATAGAAGTGTAAGAAAATTTTCCGACCGAAATTATTCACTTGAATTAACATATTGAAATTGACTGTGTGCTCTTGCAAATAAATGTACATGTATATCTGTTTGGGTCATTTATATGCAACATGTCTAGGGTTATAAGATAAAGAGGAGGCTACAACTAAATCTTTTACTGTGTGTTTATAAGTTTTAGAGTTAAATGAAAATATAAAAAAGGTTTCTTAATAAAATACTCTTTAGACTTTTCAAAGATTCGGTCTTTTTTTTGTTATATATGAATAGTAAATTTTCTGTATGATATTTTTTAAATACATAAGTGTAATTCTACTTCCCGTACCTCGAGGATCAAAAATCTTAATAAACTCTTTCGTCGCTTGAAAAAAAAAATTGCCCAAGCTTTTTTATAGCATCGTTTGCATCTTAATTATTTTAAATGACACAACTTAAGTTCGTGTTAATAATTTTTGTAAAGTACCAATAATATTGTCGAAACCCTCAGCGAATATAACTGTAAACAAAACTTGTTTCTAGGTGCTTGTTTACATGTTATTAAATGGAGTAAGTTTATTGCATATAAACTCGTAGATATAAATTTCAATATTTTTTAAATGTATCCATATATTGAGTAATATTTTAAGTACATGTATTATATTATAGTAAGGTCAAGGACAAAAGTTCAATGTTATTTGTATCCAATGAAAGGACTTGTCAAAAGGCTTATATATGTGAAAACCGTAGTCTTTACTGTTCAAAAGTCATCGCCAAGTTTAAATTTGCTAATTTGTAAAGTATGTCAATCTTCAAAGTCAAGGCACAAAATTCACAATGCTTGGTACATGTACATGTCTCCCATTAAAGGACTTCTCACCAACAATATATATCTGAAGTATGAAAGTTTAAGCACCAACAGTTCATACATTCTGGCCTCAAAAATAGTTTAGTATTTTTGCGTTAAAATGATTTAGATCCGGAGGTCAAAAGGTCAAAATAGGTGGCACTCAGAGAAAAGTTTTGTCAAAAAGAATACCCTGTAAAAAATGAAAACCATAGCCCTACCATGTCAAATGTTATTTGACAAGTTCAAAGATTTTGCAGACAAACAGACAAACAAACAAACAGACGCGTCAAAACTATTTACCCCTGAATTCCGGAGAGGGGGTTATAAAAATTATCCCCTTAAATAAGTTAGATATTTCATTTCTACTCTACAGTAAACATCAATTTTGACAAGCAAAATACATGTAATTGTATATCAAATGCATATAAGGCAAGGTCTTAAAATGTGGAAACTTATCTTCATTGATGGCGTTAGCAGTTTTGTTTAATATACAAATAAAATAAAATCGCGCACATTATCAAAACTGCACAAATTTTGACATTTGTACACAAACATACGGAAGGATATAGAAACAGATGTTTCTACGCAACTAAGAGATAAAATTAGCCAAACACACAATTCCACAAGCATACACAATTGAAAATAAATGCGCTTACAGCTGTACATATTATTTTTGAGCGAGATAAGTATTCCTTGTGTTCTTTGTTTGCTTCATGTAGACAGGAAAAAATAGGATGACCTTTGTTTAAATTTTTTTTTGTCAAAACCTGATCCAATATCAGTCTAATACTCGAACAAGTTGACTTGTGTATCGTTGCTTTGCATTTTGAAGATGTTTAAACCTTGTCTACTTTAAACATAAGTTGCTTGTATGTTCTTTTTGGCCTAATCGAAATCCTCTATTAAAAGCAAGTTAATATGATGTAATATACATAAATTATGACATTTATAAAAAAGGTACAATATACTAAAGTGTAAATGACGTTTTCTGTTCGAACTTCTTCTACATAAGAGTGCATGATAAAAGTTAGAAGAATACAACAATGAACTCGATACAGATTAAACCAAGAAGATTTAATGTATTATTACATGGTTTACAACATTCATAAGTATGGTACATTATATAGTTGAAGTGGTCAAAAATATATAATCAAAACCACAACAATACAATCTATGAAAAAAAAAACAACTGTGAAAAACATACAGAAGAAAACAATTCAAGAAAGATTATAACATCTTAAAAAAGTCATTATATACGTTAACTTTATTCATAAACACAGTAAGTTTTCCAGGATTATGTTTAGTTTTTTGACAAAAGTAACAACAATATTGTCACATTACATCTTTTAAAAAAATTAACCCATTGTTGTTTTTTTTTATCTGCATGTACATGTATTTATATAAGACATTTCATTTTATAATATTGTAGATGAACAATTCCTGCAACAATTTATGGCATAACTACAAAGTACTGATTCAAGTAAAATTCCATATACGATTTAACCTGTAGACTGAAGATGATTTTTATATTATTGACACATCATATGACAGTAAATAACTAAATATCTACAATGTTGTTGGTTTATAACAATATGTAAAAAAAACACACAGTAAAGAAAATAAATCTACATGGAATGTATGTTATCTTGAAGCTGCTACATGGATGTAATTATCAAACTAATACATTTGTTATAAAATCATGTTAATTGAGGCCCAAACTGTATAAATCGATTCCAAAGTCCCATTACAGTTTGTATGCATACTTAGAAAATAAATTATTTTCAGTGCTTCTTAAAGTAATACCTTCTTCAAAATCAATCGAAAGTCGCAAAAGAACATATTTTACAAAAAGAAAAGTAACAAATATTTTTCAAAAAATAGATTTTATAACATTTCATTTTATATTCAACTTCTCCATGTCAGATGTTAAGGAAATTCATATACTAGTTATCTGAAAAGCTGTACTCTGTATACAAAAATATAATATTTTTTTTAAAATCAAAAATATCAAAATTGCTGTTAAACCTGTTTTCCTCACAAATAAAGTTATGTACAAAGTTGTCGGATATATACCATAAACAGCTGAGTGAAATCTTATACTTGTTCTGTGTAACGTCCTGGACCTAAAAATGAAAAATACGGAACATTTAATATTACCTTATACGCCCAATCTCTTCGGGACAGAGAATTTTAGTCAGAACAAATAAAAAGAGATTACTATATATCTACAATGGTACATGTTATATACAAAAGTTTATAATCAAAAGTAAGGAAAGAAATCCGGACCTCTATGAAATACGTCCGGTCTGTTGGGAATGGCATAACTACATGTATACATGGCAAAGAGAAAGCAAAGAAAGATAAATATAGAAGATAAATTTTGGGATGTTTAGGAATGTATATCGGAAAAAAGAAATAATAAACATTAACGTAGGCAATTAATAGGTATATGTATGTCCTTCTCCATTGGCACAATGATAGGACGTTTGCTTTTGGGTGGCAGAATAAGAAATTCATACTAGTATTTACATCACGATTTGAATCCCATAGTTCTATCCTACTGATAAGACTGTTTAATTGGAGATAGACCTGCATGTCCTTCTTCCTTCCCTCCTTCCGTCACAATTTGCATTTGGCTCAGTTAAATAAAGCTAAATTTCAAAGAAATTATTCAAGATATTTTTATGAAACTTCATATGCTGATAGACATTGATCATAGCTATGGAATCGTATCAATATTTTATTAACTTCACCTTTCTTATGACCTTGACCCTTCTCTTTGTTACTAAATGTTTAGCTCAGTTATACATTATTTTGCGATAATTCATCAACTATATGTATATCCATTTTAGCTCACCTGAGCAGAAGGCTCAAGTGAGCTTTTTAGATCAAAAGAACTTTAGTAAATACGTCATATGTACATAATGACGTAACAAACATGACGTAAATTTCCTTTTTTTATTGATTTCTACAGAAAAATGTACATATTTTGTCGATATTTTGAGTAAATGTCACCGAGCGCATGTGTGTTCAGGATCAATATTTTGATATAATGTGTAAAATGATAATATCAATGAAATATGTAAATATTAATTCTGAACAAACATGCGCTGTATAAATTTAAAAGCTAAAATTGTTGATATTTTGTCCATTTTGTCCTCTTTCTGATAAAAAAATTAAAATTGGACTAGTTTGTGACGTCATAAAAACAAAAGAATAAACTGCTTTGAAACTATATTGTGTTCTGTTAATTTATATTTCTCATACAATTTATTGAATTCAGCACATTTCATAAAGTTTTCAAAATGTAACTTTTATGGGGGCAAGTATATCCAATATACCGCATAAAGTTCTTTGTCCGTTGTCTGTCGTCGTTGTTGTCGTCGTCGTAAACTTTTCACATTTTCATCTCTTTTCAAGAACCACTGGACCAATTTCAAACAAACTTGTCACAAAGTATCCTCAGGAGAAGGTGATTCAGCTATGTACCAATGAAGGGCCACACCCTCTTACAGGGGGAGATAATTATGAAATAGCGAAAAACTAATGGCAATTTAAAAAAAAATCTTCTATTTTAGAAGCACTGGGCGAGGAAAGATAAATCTCATGTGGAATCATCCTCAGATAGTGTAAAGTTAAGTTTGCTCAAATCATGATCCCCGGGGTAGGGTGGGGCCACATGTGGCCGATCAAATTTTAACATAAGAGTTTATAGGAACAAATTTAAAAAAAATCTTATTTTAAAGAAACACTGGGCCAGAAAAGATGAAACTCATTTGAATTATCCTCAGGTAGTGTAAATTTAAGTTTATTCAATTCATGACCCCCGGGGCCAGGTTGAGCGCACAATGACCGATCAAACTTTTACATAAGAATATATAGGAAAATCTTAAAATCTTCTTCTCAAGTATTTCAAAGTCATGATTAGGGATATTTACATGCATATGGAATCATCCTAAGGTAGTGTAGATTCTAGTTTGTTTAAATCATAAACCCCAGGGATAGGGTGGGGCCAATATGGGGGATTCAAATTTTACAAATTATAAAATATATTTAAAAAATTCTTCTTCTCAAGAATAACAAAGTCATGAGAAGTGATAGTAGTATTTATATTGAAGCATTTTCATTTAGTGAAGAATTATATAAATTTGTTCAAATCATAATCTCAAGGGTAAGGTGTTGTCACAACGGTGTATCAGAGATTTACATAGAAAAATTTAGAGAAAAATCCAAAGAACAGAAAATTTGTTTAGTCACATTAACATGTAACATCCTGTGTATTGAGGATTTAAAATTGTTCCAAATCATGGCCCATTGGTGTAGGGAGGGAAACAATGGGGAAACAAATTTAAATTATTACGAAGTAATATATAAGAAGAAAATATTTTTAAAAAACCTGTTCATCAATAATAGCAAAGCCATATTTTGTATCAATATGAAGTTGTTGTCAAGTAGAATTACAATTCAAGAGCCCCCCCCCCCCCCTTCAGTAAACTTTTCCATTCTGATGTGATTCCGATTTACACAGTGGAGCGATGTGGCCCCTGGACATCTTATTTTAGATTTCAATTTCAATTTAAAGAAACTGTTGGAAGATATTTTAATCAAACTTCATACGCCTTTACAAATTTTCATGTTACATTACTAATTA
>NW_026934714.1:0-6133 GCF_032062105.1 Saccostrea cuccullata | reverse complement strand
AATGAAATTTAAAACTTGTACCATATTTTCAAACAGGTCAATGCAGATTTCAGTGAATAAATGCCAAAAACACACAATATTTGGCAGTTATATCTTTAAAGAGGCATATTACCGGTATAGCCAAAAATTACAATTTCGATAAGTGAGCCACTTTCAATATTTAGATTTCTTACGGATTTCTGTCGTTTCTTTGCGTTTTCCCTTAATTTATGACAACCTTTGTTTCCGATAACCAAAACCGAGTTATCCGATAACAAAGTGCATTATTCAACCGTATTTCCGATAACACACTGAAAAATAAAGTTAAACTCGGGCAATTTTTGCCCTTTATTTACATATTTGCAAGATTCTGAGGAAGTCTTCTTGTGGACAATCATTTAACGCAAGGTAAACAAGGATTTTGAAGAAAAAAGGTTATTTACAGCAATGCCAATCGGAGAAAAACTTGCAAAATATAACAAATTTGACTTTAAAGCCTTCCAAAGGCTAATAAATGCTATACTAGTACGTATCGAGGCTTTATTTTGTATGCGTATTCGTTTCCGTTTACAAAAATAACAATCAATATTCTCTGTTTCTATTTTAACAGAGTTTATTTAAAATAATTTACTAACCTGTCAAAAATTGTCATCAACCGAGTGTCCGGTAACAACCGAGTAGCCGATAACGCGTTGAGCGGTGTGCGTACAGACAGACGGACGGACGGACATACCGATTACAGTATACCCTCCCACTTTTCAAGAGGGGGGGGGTATAAAAAGAATGTTTTCATTCTGCGACATTTTCAAAATGCCTTAACATGGGAAAGAGGTTTTCATTATTAAGAATAATGCTTTCAACTCTAAACATAAATATTGAACCACTAGCTTCTTATTTCTTTAACCACAATAACTATGTTCTTTACAACTTACTGAATTGTGACGCAACATACACTAAATGTACACGTCATAGAAATATGATATTACCTTTTTCTCACAAGTACTTTTTAAAACGGTACAAGTTTCTTTAAAGTTATGCGTTAATACTTATGACGGTAGTTTTTAAATATGATCATAACTTTTCTTATTTAACGAGATTTTAGCATGTATAAAATAGAAGGGAATTGGCAATACATATAAGATTATATTTAATTTTGAAAGTGATTGTGGGAAAACGGCATATGCGTGATTTTGTGTTAGACATATGAAATGGCATTTGCGTTAAAATGCGTGGCTCCAGGGAAGGGGGTTAAGTTACCCAGGGAAACTCATTCAAACTGAATTTCAGAAAAAGAAAAACGCCAGGAAAAACTAGAGGTACTGTGAGCGATGAGCTCACTAAATGATACCCCCCGCCTTCCATGTAGTTATAATGGCGAAGTCCATGTTTTGCTGTGGCCGGGAAACCCAAAATATGTGTCTGTTGAAAAAGTAAAATGAGGTGCACAATGGCAATATATAATAAAGATTCTGTGAAAGTTTCATTAAATTTCACTCAGTTGTTTAAGAGGAGTTGAGGATAAGAGATGGGTACCCAAAGCGTAACAGACGGACGGACGGATGTACAGACAGATGGATGGACGGGCATAATGATTACTATATACCCTCCCGCTTTTCAAGCGGGGGTATAATAAAGGAAAGTCCTTCTTGCTAAACTCATCATGACATTCCAGTTATTCCAGTTAAGAGGGAACAGGGATAATCTCCATAACCTGGGGATCGAATAAAGCTCTGCCTGATGCCATGAATTTAATTTAATGTATCACATCTATATTTAACTCAAAGCTTTCTTGATACATTTTGACTTTACCAAAAACTTTCATGCAATCAGCTGTTATAAGAATCATATATGTACCAGCTAAACTTCAGCAGTGCTGCCACAGGGGTGCCCTAAATAAGCCGGACAACCAGGATACCCACTACCGTTGGTTGACAATCTATCCATACCAGCTAGATAATCAAATTTGGATTCATTTAAAACATTTGTAGGTGAATCAGCAAGTAAACTATATAGGTAGATTCCAATTATCTTCCCTCCATAAAATTTCAAATTAGTTTTTAATATAGCTGGTAAATATAGGTTTAATTTATTTTCATAAATTAGTACAGACCCCATGGTCAGTAAATTAAATGATAGGATTTTCAATTACTTCCCCTTTTGGAAATTAATCAATGACAGGCTTAGAATACAAACAAAATTAAATTATTTTAAAATGTTTCTAATATACAGCTTAATGAAAGCGCAAGTACGAGAACATTGCTTTGAGTTATTAATCATGTTGTAAATTGTACGTGACACTTGTTTATTTTTTATTATACCCCCCGCTTGAAAAGCGGGAGGGTATATAGTAATCGGTATGTCCGTCCGTCCGTCTGTTACGCTTTGGGGTACCCATCTCTTATCCGCAACTCCTCTCATACCACTGAATGAAATTTAATGAAACTTTCACAGAATCTTTATTACGTATTGCCATTGTGCACCTTTTATTTCTACTTTTTGATCTGACATAAATTTTGGATTTTCCAGAGCAAAACATGGACACTGCCATTGTATTCATATGGGAGGCGGGGGGTATTATTTAGTGAGCTCATTGCCCACAGTATCTCTAGTTTTTACTTATTTTTTTCTGTCTGATCCTTACTTTTACTCATTTTAAAAAAAATAAATATGAATTTGCATTTATTAACCCCATGTAAAATATTTTTCCAAATTTAATTTCCGTGGGCGAATGTTATGAATTATATGTGTTATGAAGGTCTCTAAAGGACAAATTATTAATCATCAACATATTTCTATGTTCTATTAATTTTTCGGTCTTGTTTGACATCTGTAGTAGGAAGTTAATTGTATGGAACGCCGTCACTGCCTTATAGCAGAACACTACAATTGCATTGTTTCAACTTTCCATTACATTATGTCAACACTTTGTGACATTTACTTACAGTACTATTGCATTGAGTCAACTTTCCATTACATTATGTCAACTCTTTATGACATTTACACACACTACTATTGCGTTATGTCAACTTTCCATTACATTATATCAATTCTTTATGACATTTACACACACTACTATTGCGTTATGTCAACTTTCTATTACATTATGTCAACTCTTTATGACATTTGCACACACTACTATAGCGTTATGTCAACTTTCCATTACATTAAGTCTTTATGGCATTAACTCGCACTTCAATTACATTGCGCCAATCTTCCATTGCATTATATCAGCTCTTTATGACATTAAGTCAGAACAATTTTACGTGGTGTAAAGATGTTTTTATATAATTTCAACTCATTATTACACTATGTGCACTCTCTACTATTTGGTGTAAGTAGTTCATTACGTGATGTGAATTTATCTTTAATTCAATATCAAGTTGCTATAACACGATGTCAGAATTTCATTACATGATGTGAAAAAATTGTCACATGTGGCCAATTCTTTACTATATTGTGTCATCAATATGCTACATGACGACCGGAATCTATTACATGATGTCAATTTTCCCTTACTTTTTCACAAATCATTATTATGTTATGCCATTGTATCTTTACAATGTGTCTAAAATGCTTAGCCTCTTGTCAGTATATCTTAGAATATTTCAACAATTTCGTTTTGTGTTTTCAATATTACATGCACATATCTGTTAAACATGCAAATAATTTAAATTAAACATATCAAATATTAAATTATACACAAGACTTAATTAATCCTTGATTAAATATCAGTTTAATTCATAAATAGGATCATGTTCCTATGGAATCTTTATTGACGATTGTTTTTTTAACGTCGAAATTCAATGGCCGTTTAATCTCATATAATTATCGCAAATCAAATATCCCGGGGTAGTATGTGTCATGCAGCAATATTTTTCTTTTTATTTTGAATTATTTTGAAAAGTCCGAAACTTCTGATCGAACTATAAAACACAGTCCTAAGCTTTTTATCAGTTTTTAACCATCCTTTAAAAAAAAAAGTGTAAATACATCGTATTTCATACGTGCACTGGTTGGTCGGTGGGAAGAGGGGGGGGGGGTTCCCGCCCTCCCTCTTTAGTGACCAAAATATGCATGAATTTAATCAGTTGATTTTACTTTGTAGGACATTGCATTAGTTTTACATATTTTAAGTATAACTGAAATAAGTTGAAACGTTTAATTTAAAAAAATCTAAAGCCTGAGAGCTTCCGGGCTTTCAACCCAACTTAGACACCATATCGTCCCCCTATAGCTACTTTTTTTCAAAAACCAAAGATCGACACTGATATAAGGCCATGTTCAATTGGTTTAAGTGAGGGACTGGAAGATTTTTGTAACAGAATTGTGGTCCAAGAATGGTTGAAAAATGACTAATTCCAGTGACGTTGCATCGTTTTTGAAAGTTGGGGGAGATTTGTCAGCCAGAAAAAAATAACGTTCAAGAAAAAGCAAAAAAAAAAATCCAAACTCGGAAATCCTATTTCGGGTGAAAGGGGGGGGGTCCAACTTCGATCAGAGCTAAAAAAAAATTCCAAATATACTACATTACCCTTATACTTCAGCAAAAAGTGGTGCTGAATTTCAATGAACATTTTTTATGATCAAGTTATGTCGGAAAAAGAGGAAGTCAAGACCCCCCCCCCTCATATAACGTGTCTGTAATTCGTCCTAATTAATCAGGACACCCCCCCCCCCTTTCCCAGTCGTGAAAACACGGTTATCAACTTTGACATAATGTAAATGCATTTTACAGCACGTAATGAACATTTGTAATCAACATGATAAAGAATTAACACAGTGTAAAGATAGTTTTAAATAACATAAGAAAGAGTTAGCATATTCTTATTAAATATCCACATAAAGGAATGGAGTTTTGACATAACGTAATAAAGTGTTGATATGATATGGAACGCCAGGACTGTCTCCATAATTTATATTCACATTATGCTATAAACCTTTTAACATCACGTTATAAAGCACTGACATAAAGGTAGGATGTATTCACCTCACATTGTTATGACCTTGGCGTAAAATAAAGATACATTAACATCACGTAATAATGCTTTGTTATAATAGAAATATACACTCACGAAGGGAAATGGACTTTGACTTAATGTAATGATAAATTTAATTATAGAACACATGTAAAACGAAATTAACTTGACGTAATGCAATTTTGATCTCGCATATTAAAGAAATGAAATAATATAAAGAAACATTCATTTTACGTAATAAAGTTTTAACACAATGTAAACATATTTTCACTTCACATAATGAACTTTGGTCTTCAAGTTATAAAGTGCCGACATAATGGAAGAATGTGTTTACTTCATGTAATGCAGCATTGACATGATGTAAAGATATTTTTACATCACCCCATAAAAGTTGACATAATGTAAAGATATGTTCACATCATGTAATGATAGATTGACATAATGAATGCATAGTTTTATGCTATAAGGCAGTGAAGGCGTTCCATATAATTGTTTTCATTTGATGTTTAGATAAGGCAATTTTGCACATGGTAGCAATGGTGTCTTCTACCTATTCCCACTTTTTAAAAATCTCAATTCCACCTATTCCCACTTGCAAATAACAATTGATGTTTTGATATAGTAATTATGTTGTTACAGTAATTAGACTCATTACATTCCATCTTAGATTTACCTATATTTTGTACATTTTAAAACAAAAAAATATAGATAGACCTATAAAAAGAATTATTATGTTCCCCAAACGAAGTTGGGGAACATATTGTTTTTACTCTGTTTCTTATTATTATGTCGCCCCGAACGAAGTCGGGGACGACATATTGATATTGTACGCATGTTTTTTTTATCCAGGCTGTTTCTCGGAGATGGCTGGGGCAATCTTCCTGAAACTTTCCTCAAAGGACGATCACTGGTTGAAGTTGTGCAGTGAGGTCATTCAGTTCCAATATGTCTACCGTTGCCATGGAAACCTGTAAAAAGCGACGAATTTTGTCCGAGAGTGTTCTCTCTGGTCCCTTAAACGTTCGTAATGAAACTCTTTTTATTTTAATGATTAGTATCTGTAGTTGTGCGCCTTGCATTTAAAATTTTCAAATACTCGATTATTGCCATGGAAACCAGGGGAATGTTAAAATTCTTTAATTTCGATTTTCTCAATAACTACTCAAGCAATCGTTTTG
>NW_026934713.1:0-6166 GCF_032062105.1 Saccostrea cuccullata | reverse complement strand
ACAGCAAGTGTCTCGAAACAACATCTACGAAAACTAACCAATACCGCTCATCATTCTTTGTGGACACAGTCATCAAATGGAACCAACTGGAGGACAATATAGTTTGCGCTAAGTCTGTCGAGGCCTTCAAGACCGCCCTCGACAGCTTGTGTCAATAAGTCCGACACGCGCTCTCTCACCGTCGTAGAAAAGCCAGTATTGGTCACTTCGACGTATACATACAGATACAGATACAGATACAGGAACTCAGGTGACCTACTGCTATCTGTTGTTGTCCGTTATCGTGCGTTGTGCGCTGTGAGCCATGCGTTTAACATTTGAACATTTTCAGCTTCTTCTCCAGGGATTTTCCACTACCCTGTGTGGGGCCGAATATGGGCCCTATTCCCATTGCAAAACCCCTCCCTTTTTCCCAAAAATGAACTGCCTATATTTAATTTTTGAAGAGGAAGAACTCAAGAAGGTAACCTGAACATAATTCACAAAATACAAACATGTTTAGGGTTGGAAATTTGAATGAATTGAACAAAATTTTGAAGAATCTTGGGTAAAACTTTATTATAATGATCAATTTTCTTATTCATAGTTCTGAATAACTAAGTAAAAGATCAATTTTTATTCATCTTAAGTATTTATTTCTTGAAAAACATCATACTATAAATTTTCCCAATAAGGGATAAAATGTCCTAAAATTCCCAATTCCAAGGGCCCAAAAGTGAGTGGAAAATCCCTGTTCTCTGAAACTGCTCAACCAATTTCAACCAAATTTGGCACAAAGCATTTATGTGTAAAGGGAAACAAAAATTGTGAATTTCATGGTCCCTGCCCCCCCCCCCTTCCCGGGGCCTGAGGGGTGGGGCCAAAACCACTAAAATTTGTGCAATTTTTCAAAATCTTCTTCTATGCTCCTGGACATCAAGCAGTCAAACTGTTGGCATGATTTTAATTAGAATTGAGTCCTTTACCAAAGTTGTGGAATTCATGGCCCCAGGGTCAGGGGTGCTAGTGCTAGGGTGGGGCTAAATAGACTGTACAGTGAAAATGCTTTATTTCATTGAAAATCTTCTTCTCTGCTCCTGGGCATTAAATAAGCTAACCAAGTACAGAGTTATGTTGAATAAGATTGCCTCTTCCAAAATTGTGAAATTCATGGCCCCAGGGTCAGGGGTTCTGGTGTTCGGGTGGGGATCTATTAACTATATAGTGAAAATGCATAAACTTTTTAGCTCACCTGAGCTGAAAGCTCAAGTGAGCTTTTCCGATCACATTTTGTCCGGCGTCCGTCTGTCTGTCTGTAAACTTTTCACATTTTCGACTTCTTCTCAAGAACCGCTGGGCCAATTTCAACCAAACTTGCCACAAAGTATCCTTGGGTGAAGGGGATTCAGGTTTGTTCAAATGAAGGGCCACGCCCTCATTCAAGGGGAGATAATTGGGAATTAATGAAAATTTGGTGGCATATTTCAAAAATCTTCTTCTCAAGAACCACTGTGCCAGGAAAGATGAAACTTATGGGGAAACATCCTCAGGTAGTGTAGATTCAAGTTTGTTCAAATCATGACCCCCGGGGGTAGGGCGGGGCCAAAATGGCCGACCAAAGTTTTACATAGAAATATATAGGAAAATTCTTTAAAAATCTTCTTCTCAAGAATGACAAAGCCATAATTCAGTATATTTATATGGAAGCATGCTCAGGTAGTGTAGATTCAAGTTTGTTCAAATCATGACCCCTGGGGGTAGGGCGGGGCCAAAATGGCCGACCAAAGTTTTACATAGAAATATATAGGAAAAATTCTTTAAAAATCTTCTTCTCAAGAATGACAAAGCCATAATTCTTCATATTTATATGGAAGCATGCTCAGGTAGTGTAGATTCAAGTTTGTTCAAATCATGACCCCCGGGGGTAGGGCGGGGCCAAAATGGCCGACCAAGGTTTTACATAGAAATATATAGGAAAATTCTTTAAAATCTTCTTCTCAAGAATGACAACGCCATAATTCATCATATTTATATGGAAGCATGCTCAGGTAGTGTAGATTCAAGTTTGTTCAAATCATGACCCCCGGGGGTAGGGCGGGGCCAAAATGGCCGACCAAGGTTTTACATAGAGGTATATAGGAAAATTCTTTTAAAATCTTCTTCTCAAGAATGACAAAGCCATTATTCATCATATTTATATGAAAGCATGTTCAGGTAGTGTAGATTCAAGTTTGTTCAAATCATGACCCCCGGGGATAGGGCGGGGCCAAAATGGCCGACCAAAGTTTTACATAGAAATATATAGGAAAATTCTTTAAAAATCTTCTTCTCAAGAATGACAAAGCCATAATTCAGTATATTTATATGGAAGCATGCTCAGGTAGTGTAGATTCAAATTTGTTCAAATCATGACCCCCGGGGGTAGGGCGGGGCCAAAATGGCCGACCAAAGTTTTACATAGAAATATATAGGAAAATTCTTTATAAAATTTCTTCTCAAGAATGCCAAAGCCATAATTCATTATATTTATATGGAAGCATGCTCAGGTAGTGTAGATTCAAGTTTGTTCAAATCATGACCCCCGGGGGTAGGGCGGGGCCAAAATGGCCGACCAAAGTTTTACATAGAAATATATAGGAAAATTCTTTAAAAATCTTCTCAAGAATGACAAAGCCATAATTCATCATATTTATATGGAAGCATGCTCAAGTAGTGTAGATTCAAATTTGTTCAAATCATGACCCCCAGGGGTAGGGCGGGGCCAAAATGGCCGACCAAAGTTTTTAAAGATATATGTAGGAAAATTCTTTAAAAATCATTTTCTAAAAAATAGCAAATCCATGATTGGTCATGGGACTACTTTTGGATTTAAACTTTACAATAAAAAGCCATTTTCTACTTTTTCCTACCCTTTGTGCTCAGGTGAGCGATGTGGCCCATGGGCCTCTTGTTTAAAAATCTTCTCCTTTTCGCTTAGATATTTAACCAACAAACTATGTACATAGTTATGATAAGGAAGGATGCTTCTTCCCAATTTGTGAATTACATGGCCCCTGGGTCAGGGGTTCTGGTGTTAGGGCGGGGTTCTATTGGTTATGTAGTGAAAATGCATTAATTCTTTGAAAATCTTCTTCTCTGATCCTGGGTATTAAACAAACAAACTAAGTACATAGTTATGATGACCAAGAATGCCCCTTTTAAAATTGTAAATTTCATGGCCCATGGGTGAGGGGTTCTGGAAATAGGGTGGGGCTCTTTAATTGTTTATATCGTAAAAAAACATTTATAATTCTTAAAAAAAAATCTTCTTCTCTTCTCCTGGGTTTGAAATAAACTAACCAAGTACATGGTTATACATGTATTGAATAAGTCTGCCTCTTCCAAAATTGTGAATTTCATGGCCCGAGGGTCAGGGGTTCTGGTGTTAGGGCAGGGGTCTAGTGTTGATTTTATAGCGAAAATGCATAAATTCTTTAAAAATCTTCTCCTATGCTCCTGGGTATAAAACCAATGAACTATGTACATAGTTATGATGAGGAAGGATGCTTCTAACCAATTTGTGAATTTCATGACCCCTGAGTCAGGGGTTCTGGTGATAGGGTGGGTAATGATTATATGGTGAAAATGCATGAATTCTTTGGAACTATTTTCCTTTGCTCCTTGGTATAATGCCAATGATCTAAATTTATATTTATGATGAAGAAAGGTGCCTCTTCCAAATTAATTTCAGGGCCCCTGCATTAGGAGGGGGGTGTTACATAGTCTGAAAATAAAGTAATACTTTGAAATCTTCTATTTGATATTTCTCTTTGATATTAATCACCCAATTTTGTTGAAATGAAATTTATAAAATTTCCAAAATTTTGAAATATGTGGCCCCAGGGTCAGTGGCTCCTCTGGGTTGGTGTGCACAACTGGTGGTTATAAAGTGGAAATGCATTTTCTCTCTATTATTTTGATCTGCCTTTGGGTATTAAGTAACCAAAATAAGCATGCTAAGTGTATAGTTATGATAAACAATGGTGTCTCTTTCAAAATTGTGAATTTCAAGGCTTTTGGTTTAAAATAGTCAAAGCAAATTCAGTTGTTGGAAAGTTGTTACATGTTACTCAGGTGACCTATAAGGCCCATGGGCACCTTGTTAGCTCACCTGAGCTGATGATCATGAGCTCAATTGAGTTCAGCTCAGGTTAGCTATTACCATAAAATTTGTCAGTAGTCATTCTATCCTTCTGTCTGTCTAGCTGTCTGTCTGTCTATCTGTAAACTTTTCACGATTTTGAATTCTTCTCCAGAACCACTGATTCAATCTTTGGGTAAAGGCTCCTCTTCCAAAGGGAGATTGAGAAAAAGTGAAAATTTGATAGCATGTTATCTTCTTAAATTCTCAAGAACCACTGGGTGGGGAAAGATAAAAATTATGTGGAAGCATCCTTAGGTAGCAGAGATTCAAATTATGCCATCCCGGGTGAAAGGGTTGGTCCAAAATGGACAATCAATGTTTTACCTAGGAATATATATATATATATAGTTATATACTAGGAAGAATATTTAAACTTCTTCTTAAGAACAACAAAGCCATGATTGATCATATTTATATGGAAGCATCCTCAGGTAGTGGAGGTCCAAGTTTGTTCAAATATTATCATGACCCCAAGGGGTAGGGTTGGGCCACAATGGACAGTCAAAGTTTTACATAGGAATATATACATACATGTATACATATAGGAAATATCTTGACAAAGCCATAATTGGTAATTTATATGGAAGCATTCTCAGGTAGTGTAGATTAAATTGGTTCAAATCATGACCCCTCAGGGTAGGGTGAGGTCAAAATAAATATCAATTTCATGGGGGGGGGGGGGAACTCCAGTAAGTCAAAGAAATGTTTAAGCATCCTTAGTGTAGATTCAATTTAATTGACAAATCATACCCCCCCCCTTCTGCCTTTAGGGTTAGATTGCAGCTCTGCCACTCTTATGCATTAGAGTTTTTCAAATTTGCTTTTTCTAGCCACTGTGAGTGCTTTAGTTTAGGTGAGGCCTAGAAAAAAAATATTTTTCAAATTTTGTTTCCGCTTTCAGGCTGAAAAAATATAGGGTCGGTAGGTAGGCAAATTTTTTTTTTTTTTTTTAATTTTTTTTTTGCTTCTTTAATCTAAAAATCATAACATGTATAGAATTAACATTAATGACAAAAGAAATGGTGTTTTTAAAAGCATGCATTTCTGTGACTTAAACTGATAATAGAAAGGTGACCCAAAATTCTTTCGGTCTTGAAGTGCTTGCAAAGTTGGAGACTATAATTCCCTGGATGAAATCTTGCACATCATGGGACAAAAGCATTAAAAAAATATTTAGGGTCGGCACTATAAATTAGGGTTAGTCTGGAAAGCGGAAACAAACATATTTTTTTCTAGGCCTGAGTTATTTGGCCCTGTTTTAAGTTTAGTACAATTCTCAGTTAACCATGGACTTTCAATAAGGCGTACCTTAATATGTAACTTTTTGCTGATAGTCTTAAGTGATCTGGCATTTCATGTTAGAATTTAAAATGTTTACCCCCACAATCAAAGTTTGGGGGATATATATATTTGGGAATCACTTCTGTGCAATTTTGTAGGGATGTGCGATTTTATCGATATACCAGTATATAGCGATTTTTTGTTGCGTGATACGTATCGTGATACTGAGACCTAAATACCGGTATTTAGGTACACTGTACATATTATTAAGTCTAGAAATTATTCATTTATTTGTTCAATCTTTCAAATTACAATTGTAGAAAGTCTAAAGAATGTTGTAAAAGGTGAATTAATATATCGGCATCTTACCATCCAAACATGATTAATTTTAAGTACCGGGGGGGGGGGGGGGGGGGGGGGGGGGGGGTACATAAACATTTCAAAAAAGTGAAATTTTGATGTTCTAGCATATTTTTTAAGAAAAATAAATAATGACAATTCATTTAAAGTCATTGTAAAAATTTCTTCTAAAAATATCATGACATTATTGTGATATTTTGGGAAAAAATGTGATTTATCGCTATACGCAATTTTTGGCGATAGATACCCATCCCTAAAAATTTTTCTGGGCCATAACAGATATTTAACAGCATTAACAGTAAAATAAAAGTCATTTTTTCATGAGATTTATATTAACTAATTCAAACATAACTATGGCTGCTA
>NW_026934712.1:0-6177 GCF_032062105.1 Saccostrea cuccullata | reverse complement strand
TTATTTTTTTTAATTTAACATATATCAGGGAATTTATAATTAGCTTTAAAAAATAAATTTAAAATTTGAACGTATACGGCAAAAATCGTTGTTAAAATTATCTGGATCAATGTCTTATGTTTTATTATATTTCTAACATAAGACTTTTTTTATAATTGTGCAAACGTGCAGATCAGAGGCGTAAACATATTATTAAAGTTATCAGACGATAAACAAGGAAAAACAGAATATTGCATGAAAAAAAGATACATATCAATATCTTGCTTATTATTTATTTATTTGCTTTTTGTGTACGCGAACATCGTAGCTTATCAAAAATCTTTCTCCGGTAACTCTGATTCATGAAAAAATTCATATTGATAGCATTTAATTTTGACAGAATAAATCATACAATTCGATACAGTCCTACTAAACAGAGTACGCTAGTACGATGAGTACTCTAAGTTCGCTAGTAATATTTTATAAATCAATGCAATTAAACTTCTTTTTGTATGTTTTTCTACTTCAGTTTAACATATTGAAATATATTTTAAATAAATTTTGATTTCAGGTTACGGTTTTATCCTTTGATCCCGATTTAATTTAAATTAAACATGTTAAAATGTCTCTTTTTGAATGTGCAAAATATTTACAAATGCAATTAATTTAATATTTGATAATATTTAGATGTAAGTCTTTAGTAAGTAAGATTGAAACAAAATAGTAATCGAAATTGGTGTATTAATAATCTTTAATGCGTTGAATTATGGATGTTATTTTCTTTCAAAATATCGCTAAAAACAAATATTTGAAGCAAATATTGCAAAATATTTTTTTAAATAATGTTTATTAAGTTGTACATACATAAATAAACAATCTAAATGCATTAAATAACATAATTTTTCTAACGTACTCTAAAGTACTCTATGTACTCTAGCGTATCTGTTTAGTAGTACCCAATTCGATAAATTATTTTTTAAGAAAATAGACCAGGTGGTCGATCTACTTATAATTTCATTTCCGCAAATAGAGTTACTGTTTATATTTTGACAATCACTTTCTGCTTAACCGTGATATAATATTTTATTTATTTATTTCATTATTTATTAATAAATCAATTTTTTCATTCATGAAATACGCTATTATTTTTTTCCTTCTACGCCTTAATATTTTTTATATTGATGACAAAGAAAGGGATAACAGTTTATTTTCTCTTTTCGGTTGAATTAATCTTATTTTTATTAAAAAAACAAAAAGAGACTCGGAATAGCTCAGTAGTTTCTTTGTATAGTAAAGATAAAAAGCGAGGGTTTCCGAATAACACAAAAAAAAAATAAATAAACCTGATAAACTTTAAATAAACCAAAACCAAAAACGGAAAACAGATAAAAAGCAAAACCTGATAAACGGAAAACACGATACGATAGGATACAGCACATACGATGGGTCCCGGGAATCATGGGATACCGACAATAGAACCGATGAATTGTAAAGAATAACGATGGGGTATGATTATTTTTGTTCTTTATGACTAAATGCTTTTTTGAAGCTATTTCCCTTTCAGCTGGTTTTAAATTTTAAATTGAATGTTTTAATGTCAATGTTATTGATAAGTTGTAAATTTTTGGTATATCATCACCTATCCTATTCGACCCGCCGGCACACAAGGTCCCTTTTATGCAGACACAGACGTTTTAATCGTTTGGAGAGATGACATAATGGAATATGTATAATACCGAAGAATTAGTTTGATTTCAATTATAATAAACATGAGTCAGAGTGTAGGTTAAATGAATGAAAACGTGCTATGATTTACTTTAAATCTTTTTTCCACGGGGTCTAATTCCACAAGATTTCTGTTTTAAACCGCAGGAGAAAATTGCGGATTTTGTGTCCATATACCTTACATTTGTATTAAATAGCTTACAAATTTCCGCGGATTATTTGTGACCGCGCATGTAATTAATACCACGCGGAAAAAAGTCTTCTAATAATTAAGATTTTATTCAAAGTACACAATAGTACTGTTACAGGGATATTTCCCTCCACCTTTTACTGTAACCCCTTTTCCCTTTGTCACATTGGGGGAAATTTTTAAAAAGGCAAATTCAAGATCCGTTAACTCAATACAATTGAGACTGGGGGGAATTCAAAACGAGGAAAACTTTTAGCAAGGGTAAAAGAGCGAAAATAACAAAGAAGGAAAACATCCTTGTTTACATTATGCTATCGTAAACTATTAACCAGCATTTATCAATGGTAGATATCTGTATTGAATACTTTGTCATTCTCATGCTCTTCACTGGAGAACTTACATTAGATTTAATACCTCTGGATTGAACACCATTGATGTGCATTATGGATATTTTGTCACTGTGAGGAACAGTAGTGAAAACAAAGTTTTACACTATCCTAGTACATACTTTTTTTTAATTATAATCATTTCCTGTGGTTTGTCTTTGACAGGTTGAGGTATTACAGATTTAATAAAAGTCACTCATGAGTAGAATTTTGTGTAATAACATATTAGTTAAATTTAAAGAAATCGTCAATTGTTAACCTTGAGAAATTTATTTTTATAGAAACAGACATACAAAGACATCAAAGCTTGGTTTTCAAATGCATTGGTATATGTTCCTTGTCTATCCACATATTAGATTATTGCATGAGGGAATACCCTGCCCCAGGGACCCTTCGAGATCCTGCAAATTAATATAAATTGTAAAGTGTATTCTGATTGGCAACAAGTGATAAATAATAAAATAATATGAAATAAAAAAATAACATGATATTTTGATGATTACATAGTATTCCACTAACTGAAAACATATCATGCTGATGTAATATATTCTTACAACAAAGAATCCATACGTCCCTCTTCGTCTGGTAGTTCATGTTGGTCTTCATTCACTGTAAAATATTTTTAACACTTAAAAACAAGCAAATAATAAATTACGTTGTTTCCATATTTTAACGCATTGTTACTATTAATTTGAGTCTAAGATATAATAAAATTTGAAAGGGGAGGCTGAGATTGTTTCATACGCTTTGTCTATTCGAATTTTTTTTCTTAAATATATTTATCCATAATTGACAATGTCGAATCCCTACATTCCAAGATAGCATACTTCCATGTATATTTAATTAGTATGCATTTCCCCCGTTCATGAAATGAACCATTCTTAACCTCCCGAGCCCTCCATTTTGTACATCTTCATATATTATTAAAATATATTTACATGAACTCTCCATATATAAGATTGTATTATTGTGCTATCATAGAAACATTGTTTTTGTATTGTAATTATAATTGTAGTGGAATTTTATCTCATTTGTATCGTTTACATAACTCTACTGAAAGAACAAAACATCATGTTGAAATTAACTTTCAGATTTGAAATTGGAATAGCTACATTTCACTTATTTTCATTGACTAGAGAAAGGGAGGTAGAGAGCAAGAGAGAGAGAGATGCTTTTTAATAATATTTACACAGCGGAATCCCACGCCCTAACCTTTGTGCCGCTGTGAGTGACAAATAAAGTTGCATATAGATCTAACGATAAAAAAAATACATATATAGATTTGAAGATATAAACACACATCTATATATCTAAAGATATAAACATACACCTTTTGATCTAAAGATATAAACGTGCATATATAGACTGAAAGATATAAACATATAGATATAGACCTAAAGATATAAACATACACATATAAATCTAAAGATATAAATGTACACATGTAGATGTAAAGATATAAACATACACATTTAGATAAAAAGATAAAAATGTACACATATAGGTCTAAAGCTATACACATGTAGATCTAAAGATATAACTGTACACATATAGATCTAAAGATATACACATACACATATAAATCTACAGATATAGACCTAAAGATATAAACATACATTTAGACCTAAAGATATATAACATAGGGCTGTGCAATATATCCGGTATATTGCGGAATCATCCACGGCGATAATATCTCGCAATATGAAAGCCAGATACCGAGTATTTCACGATATTCATAACTATGTATACTGAAAGGAAAAGAAACGCAGGATAGCATAATTGTCAATAAAAAAATTGACCACATGACCGAAAATTACAAAAATTGGCCAGATGGGAAATTTAGTTGCTGTGCATCAAAATCAGTATTTAGAATTACTCAACCTTAAAATTGATGACGTCACATCGGGAAAATCTAAAAAGCCCCAAAACACGAGCAATTTGATAACGACGTTTATTTAAAATTAAAACATTGCTGTGGCGTCATGCCTTTGTTCTTGCTGTCTAAAAATTTACCTGTAGCCGTCCGATAATAATAATTACCAGTCTGATAATATATTATCGGACGGCAATGATAACAATATCGGACGGTATTTAAAAAACAAAAAGAGGTTAAATATGTCCAGAAACCCCCAATAACAATGTCAGGAAAAAATTCAGAGAAAGCAAACGCAAGGAATTTAAGTTGCTACAAAATAGCAAATCCATGAAAAAAATCCGAGTTTAAGCATTCCACAACATTAATACTTTCCACTCTTTACAAGAATTTTTGATACAGCACTTTGACTCAGCGAATTTAAATCCATTTATGAAAAAGAGTCTGCAAGTCTCCTTGTTTTATGTTTGTTCCCCGATGGCCACACTTTTAAAACCTGAGAATATTTCCATTATCTAAATTAAAACTTCAGAGTAAAAATCCGCATTTTTACTTCCATGGTGATGGTTATAATATCACACAAAATTATGTCAGCATCAATGTCTATTTATGCACATCATAAAAAAATCCCCCCCCCCAAAAAAAAAAAAAAATCTTTAACCACCGGATCACTGTCCTGCTAAACGAAACGACTGCAATTGAATGAATGAAATGAAAGAAGAGTTCACTCACTTTTTTACTGTCTCATCTCTTTTATCTACTTATCAGACGGGTAGAAAACAATAGATGCCTAAACTCCCATTGTGTTATTATTGGACTTCTCCAGGTAACTTTTGGACATTTAAATGGCAATGTTTTAAGTAAGATATATGCCTCATACTATTCTATATGTAAAATTATCAGACAGTTTTCGGCCCTAACGGGCCTCAAACAGTCTGATAATTTTACATATAGAACAGTATTCGGCATATATCCATTACGTAAAGTGTTATTATGTGTGCAATAAATGTCTTATCACCCCCTTTGAAACTTATAGATAAATTCAAATACTCTTTGAACTTGACACCATTTTAAACTTTCTGCACAAATGTATTAATGTTAAATAATCTACAATATATCCCAATATATTGCAATATTCAACATAAAATATTGCAATATATCGCCATATGGTTTTAACTCGCAATGCCTAACTCTAATAAAACATACACATATAGTTCTAAAGAAAGAAACGTACACAGATAGACCTATCAATATAAACATACACATATAGATCGAACAATATAAACATACACAGATCTAAAGATATAAATATACACATGCATGTAGGAGTTAAACTGTTAAGATCATGTTTTTAGATCAAGATAGACTGACTACAATATCTATTTCTTATAAAATATATTGAATACTTTGTTGTTTGTGTTTTTGTGTCTTAAGAAAAACAGTTCTCACAATACCGACTTAAAATTAAAATCGTTAAATAATGGGGCATACAGACGCATGTCGTGTGAGATAATTTTGATGACTTAGTTCCGGGCTCTTCCAAAGGTGTCAAAACATATTTAAGACCTCTTATCTTTACTGAGCACGATAAAATGGAATTGAATCTTGACTCTGTGTTTGAATGCAGCACGAACCCCACCACACCACTTTAGGGTCAAGATCTAGTAAATGAGAGATGCCTACAGATTTATCAAATTTTAGAAATAAATTCCTTTAATGATGCTTTATAACTTTAACTTGGTAAAATAAGGTGTTTCGGGGCATTATTTGTAGGTAAACAAGATGAAAAATCATATTTTAAACTGTCATTTCCAATGAAAAATTAAGAAAACCTGTCATGAATATGGGAGTTTTTTTCCATATCACACAAAGAAAATGTATCCAGATTGCCTACAGTCTTTTAGAAAGCGGTAATTTGTATGTTTTTGGCCTCTTTTTTAAAATAATGTTAAATTAAACATAGGTATCTTGACCACCTTTCATGTTATTTCCAATCGAATTCCATGAAAACAAAACTTTATTTT
>NW_026934711.1:0-61946 GCF_032062105.1 Saccostrea cuccullata | reverse complement strand
GAAAAGCCCTAATAATAATAAACAAGACGAAAACAATAGGTCTTTTCGACAAAAGTCGAAAAGCCCTAACTAGATACGATCTCGTTGCGAGCAACGAGAGGTCTTCCGTCCGTTTTAGGAAAAGAAACCCACGTAAAATCGAGCTGAAAAGAGATTCAAAATTTTGGTCACAAGGAGGATTGAAACCATGTCGCCAACGTGAATGCGCTTTTTTTTTTACTTTTATATCCCCAACGCGCTAACCATTAAGCTATTGGGAGTACTGCTCTAAATATACTTGTGTATACCACGGTACTTTTGCAACAGTTCACCTGTCTAAGAATTATAAAAAGCATTCATAATTTCGCGCCAAACGCCACGAGTTAATATTCGCGCCTTTTCTTTGGACTGATCTAATAGATAGGTATGATAGCATCAATTAAATTTTAAAAATAAAACATTCTTAGCGCCTTTATTTTAGTTTGACGTTAAGAAAGTATATGTAACACATTATACACATTACATATCGTATCTAGCCCAGTTACACTAAAGCACACTACTGAATTAAATATCCCCTTCGATTCCAAAAAATCCCCTGTTGTCCCCCTGTCAGTCCCTGACATTTTCCTGTCTCTCCCTGACTTTCTCCTATGATCCCCTGTTGTTATCCCTGCTCTCCCTGTCTAGTCCCTGTCGTCCCCTGTCGTTGTCCCTGCCTTCCCTGTCTACTCCCTGTCGTCCCCTGACATTCTCTGACCTCCCTGTCCAGTCCCTGTCGTCCCCTGTCGTTGTCCCTGCCTTCCCTGTCTACTCCCTGTCGTCCCCTGACATTTATTTTGGCCAAGAAAAGGAGTTTTAAATATATTTTTGTTGCATTTAAGAGTGGAAAATGATATAGTCTTGAAAACTTTATTTATTTACCGGGGTACAAGGTCATGACACCTATTATCTTTATTTCATACAGCTACAAACTGTACACGGTCACTCTGAACACAACATAAACAAAGTATATCAGTCAGTGAGAAAGGCAATAGGTGTCATGACTGTCATTCAATCAAAACAAAGCATCAAAAATCTAATTGACGGATTAATATTGTGCATATTGAGACGATTATTTTGATATCCATCACGGACTTACAATAATAAAAAGTCGTTTCAATATGCTAATAAAATACTTTGTAGCATATCTAAGGATGCAACTGTTTATGTAAAATAAAACTAAAGAAACACAATTTCTTGCAGATATAAATGATTGATTAATTTTTTGTATTTTCAACTTCAAAAGTTAATAGATAGATTAATATTTCATTAATAATTATTATATTATTCATTTATTTCATTTATTTACTATGTATTTATTTTGCTGTTTTCCGTTTTATTCATTAAATACTGGTTTGACATTGTACCATTTGTAAAAAAAAAAAAAAAAAAAAGGTCAGCAGGGGGTACTGGTGCATTTTGGAATATTTTAGTGTTTAAAACCAATAAATTAATTTATTTCAGGTAGTTAGTAAATAAAAAAACTAATTAACTGCATGAATTTAATCATTATAAAAACAAACATTTTTTTATCTTTGAAATTGACGATACAAACAAATTAAATCACAAAAAACCTGAAAATTGGATTTGTTTGGCTTATTCAATATAAACCGATTTCCGATAAAAAAAAATGTGTCAAAGTATTTTTGAAGCATATTAAAACTACTTCTTATTATTTTACTTCCATGATGGATATCAAAATAATCGTCTCATTATGCACAATCTTTACCCGTCAATAGCTTCCTGGATACTTTTATTTTGTATTGATTGAGAAAAAAATCAGTTCTCATACAAAGAGAAAATGTTATTTCAAACAGCTGCAAACTGTACACGGTCACTCTGAACACAACGTAAACAAGGTATAGCGGTCAGTGAAAAAGACAATAGGTGTCATGACTGTGTACCCCGAGTTAATTACTGGTAAACATCAATGGCTTTGTTGTTCTTTCAGAACTGTGTTAGGGTTTTAAAAACCGATTTTTAATTAAGTCAATGTATCAAAAATCTAATTGACAGATTAATGTTGTGCATAATTAGACGATTATTTTGATATCCATCATGGACTTAAAATAATTAAAAGTCGTTTTAATATGCTAATAAATTACTTTGTAGCACATCTAGGGATGCAACTGTTTATATAAAACAAAAATAAAGAAACACAATTTCTTGCAGATATAAATGATTGATTAATTTTTTGTATTATCAATTTCAAAAGTAAATAAATAGATTGATATTTTATTAATAATTATTATATTATTCATTTATTTCATTCTATTTATTTACTATGTATTTATTTCGCTGTAATCTGTTTTATTCATTAAATATTGGTTTGACTTCGTATCATTTGTATAAAAAAAAGAAAGAAAGAAAGAAAAGAAAAGAGAGAGGGAGACAGCAGGGGATACTGGTGCATTTTGGAATAATTAAGTTTTTAAAATCAATACAATAAGTGATTTTATATAGTTTATAAATAATAATAAAAAAAAAACTTATTAACTGCATTTATTTATCTATTATAAAAACAATCTTTTTTATTTGTAAAATTGACGATACAAACAAATTAAATAATCAAATACCCGAAAATGGGATTTGTTTGGCTTATTTTATGTAAAACTATTTAGGATAAAATATTTGTCAAAGTATTTTTGAAGCATATTAAAACTGGTGTTTATTATTTTACTTCCATGATGGATATCAAAATAATCATCTCATTATGCACAATCTTTACCCGTCAATAATTTCTTTGATACTTTTATTTTGTTTTGATTGAAAAAAAAAATTAAGTTCTCATACAAAGCGAAAATGTTATTTCAAACAGCTGCAAACTGTACACGGTCACTCTGAACACAACATAAACAAAGTATAGCGGTCAGTGAAAAAGACAATAGGTGTCATGACTGTGTACCCCGAGTTAATTACTGGTAAACATACACGGCTTTGATGTTCTTTCAGAACCGTGTTAGGGTTTTAAAAACCGATTTTTAATCAAATCAATGTATCAAAAATCTAATTGAAAGATTAATATTGTGCATAATGAGACGGTTACTTTGATATCCATCATGGACCTAAAATAATTAAAAGTCGTTTTAATATGCTAATAAAATACTTTGTAGCACATCTAAGGATGCAACTGTTTATGTAAAATAAAACTTAAGAAACACAAAGTCTCGCAGATATAAATGATTATTATTATTATTTTTTTTTTTTTTGCATTATCAATTTCAAAAGTAAAAAAATAGATTGATATTTCATTAGTAATTTTCATATTATTAATTTATTTTATTCTATTTATTTACTATGTATTTATTTCGCTGTAATCTGTTTTATTCATTAAATATTGGTTTGACTTCGTACCATTTGTAAAAAAAAAGATAGAAAAAAGAGAGAGACAGCAGGGGATACTGGTGCATTTTGGAATGATTAAGTTTTTAAAATCAATACAATAAGTGATTTTATATAGTTTATAAATAATTAAAAAAAATAAACTTATTAACTGCATTTATTTATCTATTATAAAACAATCTTTTTTTATTTTTAAAATTGACGATACAAACAAATTAAATAATCAAATACCCGAAAATGGAATTTGTTTGGCTTATTTTATGTAAAACTATTTACGATAAAATATGTGTCAAAGTATTTTTGAAGCATAATAAAACTGCTTTTATTATTTTACTTCCATGATGGATATCAAAATAATCGTCTCATCATGCACAATCTTTACCCGTCAATAATTTCTTTGATACTTTTATTTTTAATGAAAAAAAAATTAAGTTCTCATACAAAGCGAAAATGTTATTTTAAACAGCTGCAAACTGTACACGGTCACTCTGAACACAACATAAAGAAAGTATAGCGGTCAGTGAAAAAGACAATAGGTGTCATGACTGTGTACACCGAGTTAATTACTGGTAAACATCAATGGCTTTGTTGTTCTTTCAGAACTGTGTTAGGGTTTGGAAAACCGATTTTTTAATCAAATCAAAAATCTAATTGACAGATTAATGTTGTACATAATGAGACGATTATTTTGATATCCATCATGGGCTGAAAGTAATAAAAAGTCATTTTAATATGCTAATAAAATACTTTGTAGTATATTTCAGCAAATAAATAAAATAAAACTAATAAATCAAATTTTGGGGATATAAATGAGTGATTAAAAAAATTAAAAATTAAAAAAAGAAATAAATGAATAATTTGTATAATTCTCATTATTTATTTATTTAATTATTCATTCATTCTTAATTCAGTTTATTTGTAGATTTATCCACATAAAAAAATAAATGAATAGAATAGATTAATAGTTTATTTAATAATTTTTATTTATTTCGTTGACATTTATTTTATTAATGCATTTACATATTATTCCTTTCAATTATTTTTTATTCATTTAAATTCTTTGGGAAAAAATCCCATGCATAGATTTGATAATGTATTCCCAAATGTTTAAATCTAGTTCTTTTACAAAGACAGTTATTACGCTCAAAGATGTTTCAAAGTAGATCAAATAAAAAATGAAAAAGTTTATAAATATATATAAAAGGTTCATAAAGAACAATGTATATGCCGTCTAACATCACAAAATTCAATAAATTGGTAATTTATTTCTTCTTTAGAATCGATGCAATTCTCTGCCGTTCTCTCTCTCTCTCCCAGCCCCCCCCCCCCCCCCCCTGGAATGCTACCAAACTAAAAAGAAATCACATTGATACAAGTTGTAGAAACTAAATTACAAGGATTTAGTTAAGGCATTTAAAAATGTGTTAACTTTTAACTAAGTCTATATTTAATAAAAATACTTAAAGTTTTCAAGACTAAATCATTTTTCACTCTTAAATGCAACAAAAATATATCTTAAACTCCTTTTCTCGGCCAAAATAAATGTCAGGGGACGACAGGGAGTAGACAGGGAAGGCAGGGACAACGACAGGGGACGACAGGGACTGGACAGGGAGATCAGAGAATGTCAGGGGACGACAGGGAGTAGACAGGGAAGGCAGGGACAACGACAGGGGACGACAGGGACTCGACAGGGAGAGCAGGGACAACGACAGGGGATCATAGGAGAAAGTCAGGGAGAGACAGGAAAATGTCAGGGACTGACAGGGGGACAACAGGGGATTCTTTGGAATCTAAGGGGATATTTAATTCAGTAGTGGCAGTGAAACGGAAATTAAGTTTTAAGATTGACACTCAATTGCAACGTACTACTGTAACGTGTCGGATCTGAGCGGTCAGTAGGTCCGTGCTCGGATTACCGAGTTTTACTGGGGATATGATTGAATGCAATATATACAGATAATAATATGACACCTGCCTGGTGTCTTTAAATCAAATGACCTAAGTGCTTTGTATAATTATATATCTTCAGTTAATACCGGCACCTGCCTGGTGCCATATGATAATTGCCTCACTATACTCGTACAACTGACTATATAAGTCAACATCTATCTGCCTGGTGCCTCTTGATTTAGCCTTTAACATCTGCCTGGTGTATAACTGCTTACCAAGTTGCCTATATAACTCTAGCCAAGTGGCTACAATATACTTACACATAATGATTTAACTTTGTAAGAGCTTCTCTGTCCTAATGACAAACCAATAGCTAATGTCACACAGCTACATTTTAACTAGTCACCGACTACGGCAACTTTGCACTATCCTATTTGATCAACAAACCAATTGGTTTCTGTATCAAAGTGAAGGCACAGGCCAGTTGGCTGTACTGCCCCCTTGTACCTCAACTTAATCAATGATCATAAGTTATCAGATATCATATTGATAAAATAAAACAGAATGTCTTTCTTTTGGCAACACTATTATTATTTTCTAACAGAACATCATTTATCAATAATACTTGTATAATTCTTTAGTCAATTGACCAATTAATTACAATATTTACATTGATTATCTATTATAATATAAACAAGTAACGGGAGGTAACTCCTCCAACCATTTCACTACTACGTGAGAGTCGAAGTAGTTTTTTACATTTCATGTATCCTTATGTCAGAATGATTTAATCAAACGCTCAGCTGCCTCCATTAACCCCTACTCGCGAAATGGCGGAGTTGACAGAGACAGCCGCTTGTTTGGACCCGCTTCAGATTTTTGAATGCAAATATCTAGACTTTAGATTTATCAACATTCAAACAAATTAAATAGTAAGCATTATAAGGAGGGCTTCTATTACCATACCAAATAAAAATGAAAAATACTGAAAAACAAAAAAGTTAGAAAATACGATTTTTTTAAATTTGCATCTCGTAACGATCGGAAGTACTGACGACGCACGAAAAGGCGATTCTGCAATCCACAAAGTCATGATCTATCACCTCCAATAAGTCTCCATATCATATCCTTAGCCATTTTCGACAAAAAGGGGCGACAAAATCGCATTTTAAAATCAGGAAATTGTCCATAACTTGGCACCAGAAGCGATTTTTCCAAATTACTCTTCGGATGTAACAACTTCATATAACGACGCATATTTTGTGAAAGTTTCATGAAAAACCACTGAATAGTTTTCGAGAAATCGCCTGCACAAAATTTTGTCAAAAAAAATAATAAGAATAAGAACTAGATATGAAACTCGTTGCGAGCAACGAGAGGTTTTCCGTCCGATTCCGGAAAGAAGACGTAAAATCGAGCTGAAAAAGTAAAAAAAAGATTTGCACACAAGGAGGATTAAACCCAAGTCGCTAGCATGAAATTCCAACGCACTAAATATTACGCTACCGGGACCTCTACTCTAAATCTACTTGTATATATTAACGAATATGCTTCTATCCTAAAATTATGAAAGGCAGGTCACTATTCAAAATTTAGCGCCAAACGCCACGAGTTAATCTTCGCGCTTTTTCTTTGGAATGTTGTATTAAATAGGTATGATAGCTTCAATGAAATTAAAAAAAGGACGTTCTTATAGCCTAAGATTCAAGATTTAGAAAGTATATTTAACACGTTTTAAAAATTCCATGTTGTATATATGCATGTAACACTAAAGCGGTGAAACGGTTATGATTTTTTTTTTCAATTTCCTGTTTATCACCAAACTGAACTATCCCGATTAGTTAATTGAAAAAGGTTGAAACGTTTCGCCGAAAAACATGGCTCGCCCTTTGATGGTCAAGGAATCAGAAATCATTTATGCTCAATAACTTGAATCAGCTCTTTGAAACAAGAATGCTAAAATAAACTCCATGAAGCGATCTTTAAAAAAATCGTTTTCTTATTTTTGTCTTATTTATAGTTTAATATGACACAAGTGTGCATAGGAAAAACAGTGGTGAAGATTTATACTGACAATATTAATTGATATTCTTTTTTGAGAAAGTATTACTTATAAGTTTTTCCGTGATGCACAAAAGATATTAGGTATTGAATTTCATTTGCACATTGTGCGCAATCGTCTTTTGTTTTTCTACTTTGAAAACCAGCCAAAACCAATTATAGAAGACGTTAGTTTGACAAAGAACTGCAACGAAACTACGACGTGACAATCCAAGTATTCCTTTACATTTCATTTATTCTTATGTTAATTTCGTTCAAGCAAACGCTCGGCTGCCTCCGTAAACCACTATTGCGAAATGTCGGCGTTGACAGAGACAGCCGCCATTTTGGACCCGCTTCAGATTTTTGAATGCTAATATCTAGAGTTTAGATATATTAACATTCAAACAAATTATATAGTAAGCATTATACGGAGGGTTTCTACTACCATACCAAATATAAATGAAAAATACTAAAAAACAAAAAAGTTAGAAAATACGAATTTTTTAAGTTTGCAATTCGTAACGACCGGAAGTACTGACGACGCACGAAAAGGCAATTCTGCAAACCACAAAGTCATGATCTATCATCTCCAATAAGTCTCCAGTTCATATCCTTAGCCATTTTCGATAAAAAGGGGCGACAAAATCGCATTTTAAAATCAGGAAATTGTCCATAACTTGGCACCTGAAGCGAATTTTCCAAATTTCTCTTCGGATGTAACAACTTCATATAATGACACATATTTTGTGAAAGTTTCATGAAAAACCGCTGAATAGTTTTCGAGAAATCGCCTGCACAAAATTTTGTCAAAAAAAAGAATAATAATAATAATAACTAGAAACTCTTGTTGCTACAGCAACAAAGAAGGTCTTCCGTTCTCCTCTATTTATCTGTATGTATGAATTTTTATCTATGTTTAAAAAAAGAAAGATTCTCGATGTTACTTTAGACAATTATAGTCTTAATAACATTTACAAAAAATCATTTTCAACTTTTATATCACTTCCTGTGATGACTGGAAGTGACGGCAGATGGATTTTACGCTATATCTGTTGCCCAATCTTAATGATTTATTATTCATATAAGTTTTGTGTCTTGATCTAGTACAGTTTAATTTAAGAGGTCTCGTCATATAACATCTCATTTTGAGGGCAAGAAATCACGTGACCGGAAGTAATTTTTCAAAAGATATTTGAGGTTACTCTAGACATTTCAGTCTGAATGACATGTCCTAAGACCATTTCAAATACTCTTTTTTATAAAAGATATTTATGGGATAGTATGATACTCAATTTATGCAGTTCTCTCTCATGACCGGAAGTTGTCGATTTTGTTTCCAGTGGGACTGATATATTTCAAAATTACAAATAAGATGCTATAATGAATTACTAAGAAAGATTCCATAAAGAAATATTGAATTTTTTTTATTTATTTGATCATTTCCTGTGACAACCGGAAGTGACAGCCGCACGGACAATGTTAACCCAAATGGATTTGCTTTCTTATCAAGCTCTATCATTCCTATAAGTTTGGTGTCTTAATCTTTTACCGCTTTCAGGATCTAGCTATGATAAAGTCTCATTTTGAGGACAGAAAATCACGCGACCGGAAGTGAATTTTAAGATGATATTTGAAATATCTGTAGACATATGCAGTCTGAGTTACATAACCAAAAGTCATTAACAAATTCTTTATCTACAAAAAGTATATATATCGGAGAAAAAATAATCAAATTATGTAGTTTTTCTCTTATAACCGGAAGTTGTCGTTTTTGTTTCCGGTGGGACTGATATATTTTAAAACTACAAATAAGATTCTATAATCTGATGTAAAAAAAAGTTTCAAAAAAGAAAAGTTGAAATTTTCGATTTTTTTATCACTTCCGGTGACGACCGGAAGTGACGGCAGACAATCTTTTCCTAAATGATTTATCCTACTCATCACGATTTACCACTTGATTAAGTTTGGTGTCTTAAACTCTTACCGTTTACAAGATCTAGCTATGATAACTACTCATTTTGAGGACAGGAAATCACGCAACCGGAAGTGACTTTTACAAAGATATTTGACGTTACTGTAGACAATTGCAGTCTGAATAACATATCAAAAAATCATTACAAATAATTTATCTATAAAAAATATTTATGTGAAAGAAAAAATACTGAAAATATGCAGTTTTTCTATCATAACCGGAAGTTGTCGTTTTTGCTTCCGGTGAGACTGATATATTTCGAAACTACAAATAAGATGTTGTTATCTGATGCAAAAAAAGTTTCATAAAAGAAAAGTTGAAATTTTCGATTTCTTTCATCACTTCCTGTGACGACCGGAAGTGACGGCGGACAATGTTAACCCAAATGGGCTTGCCTACTAATCAAGATCTATTACTTCTATAAGTTTGGTGTCTTAATCTTTTACCGTTTCTGAGATATGACTCAGACAAAATTATTTTGAAAAAAGCGGAAATCGGACATAACTAACGACCGGAAGTGAATTTTGAGAAAATGAAAAAAACACCTGGGCGTATTTTCATTTTCTATCATCCCTGAAAATTTCAAGAAAATCCGTCCAGCCGTCTCTGAGAAATCCGATTTACAAGAAAAGGGAAAAAAAATAATAATAAAAAGAAAAAACAGTAGAATCACTATAAGGTCTTCCGTCTGAAACGGAAGACCTTAATAAGAATAATAATAAGAAACAGTAGAATCACTATAAGGTCTTCCGTGAAGACGGAAGACCTTAATAATAAGAAACAGTAGAATCACTATAAGGTCTTCCGTGAAGACGGAAGACCTTAATAAACAAGACGAAAACAATAGGTCTTTTCGACAAAAGTCGAAAAGCCCTAATAATAAGAAACAATAGAATCACTAGAAGGTCTTCCGTGAAGACGGAAGACCTTAACTAGAAACGATCTCGTTGCGAGTAACGAGAGGTCTTCCGTCCGATTCTGAAAAAAAAACCGAAAAATCTAGCAGAAAAATAAAAAAAAAGAAAGATTTGCACACAAGGGGGATTGAACCCAAGTTGTCAGCAAGAAATTCCAACGCGCTAAATATTACGCAATTGGGACCTCTGCTCTAAATCTACTTGTATACACTTCTGCAACAGTACTTCTGTCTAAGAATTATGAACGAGTCACTTTTCAAAATTTCGCGCTAAACGCCACGAGTTAATCTTCGCGCCCTTTCTTTGGAATGTTCTATTAGATAGGGGACTTACAATATTCAATGATATTCTTTCCTGAGAGAGCATTACTTATAACTATGATTTAAGATCTATTTTTCTGTGGTGCACAAAAGATATTAGGTATCGAATTTCATTTACACAATTAGTCTTTTTTCTACTTTGAGAACCAACCAAAACCAATTATAGAAAGATGTTAGTTTGACCAATTATAGAAAGATGTTAGTTTGACACAGAATTACAACGTAATTATAACGTGACAATCCAAGTAGTCCTTTACATTTCATTTATCCTTATGTCACCTTCGTTCATGCAAACGCTCGACTGATTCCGTAAACCCCTATTGCGAAATGCCGGAGACAGCCGCCATTTTGGACCCGCTTCAGATTTTTGAATGCTAATATCTAGACTTTAGATTTATCAATATTCAAACAAATTATATAGTAAGCATTATAATAAGCATCTCTATATATATACCAAAAATGAATGAAAAATATTGAATAACAAAAAAGTTGAAAAATTGCATTTTTTAAAATATGCTTCCGGTAGCTACCGGAAGTACTGACGACACACGAAAAGGCAATTCTGCAAACCAGAAAGCTATGCTCTATCATCTCCAATAAGTCTCCAGTTTATATCCTCAGCCATTTTCGATAAAAGTGCGCGACAAAATCGCATTTTAAAATCAGGAAATCGTCCTTAACTTGGCACAGGAAGCGAATTTTCCAAAATAAATTACCAAATGCACAAGTTCATGTAATGACGCATATTTTGTGAAAGTTTCGTTGAAAACCGCTGGGTAGTTTTCGAGAAACCGCGTGCACAAAATTTTGTCAAAAAAAAGAATAATAACTAGATGAGAAACTCGTTGCTAGCAACGAGAGGTCTTCCATCCGATCCAGGAAAGAAAACGTGAAATCGAGCTGAAAAAGAAAAAAAAAGTTTTGCACACAAGGGGGATTGAACCCAAGTCGCCAGCATGAAATTCCAACGCACTAAATATTACGCTATCGGGACTTCTATTCTAAATCTACTTGTATATATTTACGAAAAGTGCTTCTCTCTTAAAATTATGAAAGGCTGGTCACTGTTCAAAATTTAGCGCCAAACGCCACGATTTAATCTTCGCACCTTTTCTTTAGAATGTTGTATTAAATAGCTGTGACAGCTTCAATGAAATTAAAAAATGAACGTTCTTATAGCCTAAGATTCGAGGTTTAGAAAGTATATTTAACACATTTTACAAATTCCATATTGTATATATGCATGTAACACTAAAGCGGTGAAACTGTTATGAATTTTTAACTTTTTTCATTTCCTTTGTATCCCCAAAGTGAACTATCCTGATTAGTTAGTCGACAAAGGTTGAAATGTTTCGCCGAAAAACATGGCTCGTCCTATAACGGTCATGGAATCAGATATCATTCTTGCTCAATAACTCTGAGCAAAGAATGCAAAAATAAACTCCATGAAGCGATCTTTTATAAAACTCTTATTTTTGTCTTATTTATTAGTTTAATATGACACAAGTGTGCATAGGAAAAACAGTGGTTAAGATTTCTAATTAAAATATTAATTGATATTCTTTTTTGAGAAAGCATTACTTATAAGCATGATTAAAGATCTGTTTTACCATGGTGCACAAAAGATATTAGGTGTCGAATTTCCTTTTCGCAATTAGTTTTTACCAATTATAGAAGACGTTAGTTTGACACAGAACTGTAACAAAACTACGACGTGACAATCTAAGTATTCCTTTACATTTCATTTATCCATATGTTACTTTCGTTCAAGCAAACGCTCGGCTGCCTCCGTAAACCCCTATTGCGAAATGTCGGCGTTGACAGAGACAGCCGCCATTTTGGACCCGCTTCAGATTTTTGAATGCTAATATCTAGAGATTAGATTTATCAACATTCAAACAAATTATATAGTAAGCATTATAAGGAGGACTTCTATAAACATACCAAAAATAAATGAAAAATACTGAAAAACAAAAAAGTTAGAAAATACGAATTTTTTAAATTTGCATCTCGTAACAACCGGAAGTACTGACGACGCACAAGAAGGTGATTTCGCAAAACACAAAGTGACAAACTATCGTCTCCAATAAGTCTCCAGGTCTTATCTTTAGCCATTTTCGAGAAAAAGGGGCGACAAAATTGCATTTTAAAATCAGGAAATTGTCCATAACTTGGCACCAGAAGCGAATTTTTCAAATTTCTCTTCGGATGTAACAACTTCATATAATGACACACTTTTTGTAAAAATTTCATGAAAAACCGCTGAATAGTTTTCGAGAAATCGCCTGTACAAAATTTTGTCAAAAAAAAGAATAATAATAAGAATAATAATAAGAAACAATAGAATCACTATAAGGTCTTCCGTGAAGACGGAAGACCTTAATAATAAGAAACAGTAGAATCACTATAAGGTCTTCCGTGAAGACGGAAGACCTTAATAATAAGAAACAATAGAATCACTATAAGGTCTTCCGTGCAGACGGAATACCTTAATAATAAGAAACAATAGAGTCACTATAAGGTCTTCCGTGAAGACGGAAGACCTTAATAATAATAGAGAAAAAGAAACCGAACGAAAACAATAAGGTCTTCCGTTGGAGACGGAAGACATTAACTAGATGAGATCTCATTGCGAGCAACTAGTAGGTCTTCCGTTGAATTTCTCGATAAGATGAGATGTGATTTTGACTGAGAAATTCGTTAAAAGAGAATAACATTAAGTTTTCCTTCATTAAATCTAAACTTTCTGATTTTTATCACAATATTCTGAACATCTTTTGTTCAATATGGTTAATAAATATACTCCCCCTTTTCGAGACGTAAAGCATGAAAAATATAGCATTTTGGCCCCTTGCAGCCCTTTATGACGTAAGATATGACCAAAATTTTATAATATATTGTTACAAATCGTTAAGATGAATATCTTTGCTTCTGTAATGTATCACAAAATATTGATCATTAAAGAATTAAAGATGAAAGACCTTTGGCCCCTCTGAGCCTCTAATTGAAGGGTTCAGCCCCTTTTTCTTGATTTCAAATGAAAGGTCTTGTGATTTCAAAGACTTTTTGTTCAACACCTCTTCAGAGATTTCTTTTCCATGTGGATATATGCTTAATATAAATATTTAGGGGCCACCCCTACAAGTCCTTAATGCGGCCATTTTACAAAAATTCAAATTATACATATTGTTTAAAACATTATTCTGACCATCTTTTGATCAATATTGTTTATCAAAATATTCCCACTTTTTGAGAAATAAAATGTCGAAGATTTGAACTTCTGACCCCTTGTGACCCCTAATTACGTAAAATATGATCCAAATTTTATCATATATTGTTGCAAATTGTTAAGATGAATATCTTTGCTTCAGTAATGTATTACAAAATAATGATCATTAGAGAGTTATAAATAAGAGAATTTTGGCCCCTCTGAGCCCCGAATTTGAGGGGTTACAATGTAGTCCCTTTTTCTTGATATCAAACAAAAGGTCTTGAGATTTATATGTTTTAACAAATTATGAACAGATAAGAAGATATGAAACAAAATGTGCGAAATTTTGTGAGATGTTTCTGAAACATTTTTTCGTTCCCTACCGAGCTCCGGCGCCTTTTGCGCTAGAAAGAATTGGAAACCTGCCTGCAACTCACCAAACCTCCCTTACAATGTAACTCCCACTGAAAATTTTAAATCAATAACTTAAGTCGTTTCGGAGGAGTTTCCAGGACAAGCCGACCCTCTGAAAATCAGAAAATTGTCCATATCTCACGACCGGAAGTGAGGTCATCAAAAAATAATAATCATTTGGGAAAAAAAAATTAGTTTAATTTGACTCCTTTAATTTCTTTCAATATACCTGTTCCTACTGATTTTTATGAATGACTAAAAAGTTTGTACTTTGTGTTCATAATTACATAAGAAAAAAAATATGTAATTATAATGTATTGGATTTTATTTAAGGAATGAAGCTTATTTCAACTTATATTATACGATATAACATAACTTGGAGCAGATTACGCGAAGCGGTTTATAAAAAAAAGCGTAAAATGTCCCAAGTTTTGTTATATCGTAACATACATGTATAAATTGAAATAAGCTTCATTCCTTATAATTAATTTCAGTGCAGAGAATGAGACAATTTTTCCCCCAATAAGGCTTTACATTGATTAGATTTTAAAAGTAACGTCAAGAGGAGTAATACGTTTTTTTGACGTTACTCATTGTGTCGTAGGCAAGTTATGTTATACAAAATGGATAAAATCTTCTATCTAATGAAATGATGTGTTACAAGTAAAATTAAATCATAACGCAATGAAAATTGGATACCGAATTCAAAAAGTCATTTCCTAAACTCAAATTTGTATAACTTTTTTCTAAAGAATTATTTTCTAAAGAAATATGAATTGGAGTTTTATTCATTTATAAAATAAAAAATAAGAGTCTATACTATAGATAATATTCATCAACACATCTTGCTTTTGAGTATCTGTTACATGTTAAACAAAATAAAAATATAGTAATGTTGTTTTACCCTCATGTTGACCTTTTTTTTTACTTAAAATTAAGCATTTACCAAAAATACGATTTGAGGATCACTAAAAAAGTGTTGATGTTGTCATGTGTACATGTATACACTTGCTTTAATAAGTCTACATGCAAAAAGTAATTAAAATCCATTACATGCCATGCCACCCATTGCTTGGTTTCTCGGTGGACTACATGTTGGCTTTTTCATCGTAATGGCAAAAACCTATAACGTTTTGAGTTTTCCAGAATTTTTCGCCGATTTTTCAGATTCATATAAAAAAAGTCACATGGGACGCATTCCCCTCGGAAAAAAAATTCAGTTATAAAATCAATCATTGATATCTTACACGTATTTTTGTACAATTTTTTTTTCTCCGAGAAAAAATGCTTCCCCGTATTTAAAATTAAGAGGCCATGTCAGTAAGCATTGTGCTTTGAATGGAAAACCAACATCCGGTTTGACTAAAACTAAAACTACCTACCTCTTCATTGACCAATAGATGGGAAACCACGAATAGTTCAACCCCGGGCTGGGGCGGAAGTGGGTATCCATCTATAAAGTGAATTTCTTTGTGCTTTCTATATTAATATTTCTTCACTTAGGGCAGTTATGTTAGTTTAAGAGCTGTTGTAAAATGTGCTTTATATATTAATTAAATTCATAGACCATATATGGTACTCTCCGACTTTTGTTCTTATTCTTGTTGCACAATAGTTAGAGCGTGTGCTCTAGAATTGCGATGTAAGGAGTTGACCTTTACGTCACAGGTTCGTATCACCCTATGGGGCGTCGTGACAGGTCCTTAAGATGAGACCGTATAAACCGATGTCCCGTGTCGCAGTAAGTGTAAGCATGAAAAGATCCCTTCCTGCTCAGTGGCCCTCATTGTCAAGTATAGGACAAAATCTGTAGTTCTCCGCCGGCAAGTGGTGGCTTCTCCATACGAGTAAAGAATTTTCTCGAGAGGGATGTTAAACAACAAACAATCAAAAGACCTTTTGTTGCCATGGCACACGAGTCTCATTATGTTTATCAATCACCAATCCTGTCTGTCAAAAATTATCTCTGCACAACAAATCCTTCACAATCCAAGAGTTGGTAGTTCAATCCCAGCAATTAGATCATGTGTTTAAGCTTCAGAATCTTTAAAAAGAAACCGAACAATGCACTTTAAGCAATTTCCAAACAAGATGTGTTTTTGAAGGTTGCTGTCCCCGTATAGCACCATAGCGAAGGTTATATTTTCCCAACTGCAAATTAAACATGTTGATACATAAGTCGTTCCAAAGTAATTATCAAGGGTAAAGATTTTTTAAGTAGGTCAAACTCCAGGGTCAATGTAAAAGGGTGAAATATATTGGTATCCAATGAAAGGTCTTGTCACAAGGATTACATAATTATGTGAAGTGTGAAAGCCTTTGTCCTTGTCGTTCAAAACTTATGGCCAAGGTTAAGTTTTTTCATTAGTTCTGAAATCTCCGATTTCAAGCTCAAAAGGTCAAGGTTTTTGGTTTTCAATAAAAGGACTTGCTACAAAGCAAGTTTGGAGACATATATGGACTAAAAGCGTAGTCGTGTCTTCTGCTCAAAAGTTGTGGCGAAAATAAATAGAATTTTTGTGTAAAAATGGGTCCAACTACAAGGTCAAAAGTCAAACTTATGGTATTCAAAGAAAGGTCTTATTACAAGGAATGCACATGTGAAATGTGAAAGTCTTGGTTCCACTAAATTAAAAGTTATGGACATAGATAAAGTTTCTTTTGGGACAAACAGACAGTCAGACACGGAAAAAAACTACTAGTACGGGGGTCATTAAAAAAGTTCGTAGACTGTTGTCCTAACTTTTTTTATTTAACGTCATATAATATCCAAATTCGGTACACATATTTTAACAACAAATTCAAATAATTTGAGTTAAAAAATTGGAAAATATTTTCATATTTATACAAATTATCAAGGATTTAGAACAGCAAAAATGGGGTCACGGAGCAACGTCAAAATTAAGTAATTTACTAACTTTCACTTTATAGTTTCTATAGCCAAAACTCGAATAAATGAAGCTGAAACAAAGTAAAATTTATATGTTTAAATTCAATCTTGCTTTATAACTTAAGATGCTATCAGATAGTGTAATATATCGCTCCATTTAAAAGATATCAGTTTCTAAATACATATGGACTTGATTAAAAAAGGCAAAAAATTATGACGTTGGAGGACATCACGAAGCAGCGAGTAGCTATAAAATTTTGCTTTGCATTCGGGAAACTTCGTAAACAAACTTTTAAAAATCTATATAAACCAGGAAATTTATGAAAAATACGCCAGATATTTGTATAAAATGGAAAATACAATTTTTGAGTTCTAGGGAGTTTATAAGTCAGACGATGGATGATATTCAAAGAAACAGGTTAAAGTTAAAAATCTTGTCAAAAGAGTTAGGGACTTAATAAAACGTGATATGCGCTTCACTGTTGCGGAACTAGTCGAATTCCGCAGTAGGCTTAAGGAATTTGAAAAGAATAACAATCTCGAACAAGCTTTTTGCACAATTGTTAGCAAACTATGTATCAAGTGTTATGGATATGTTTTTTGAATGGAGAAGATGCTACAAACTGTCTATGAAATGAAAAAGCAGAGTAATTTTGAGAAACTTTCTCGACGTTGTTTTTGACGTTACAATTTTAGTTAACCGTGCTCTGTGGTAACAAAACATGTTGCTTTAAAAATTGGCTAGCAAGATTTCAATTTAATCAAAAGGAATGAAACTTCGCGAATCGACAAAGTAAATGTTTTTATTTATGAAAATGTGTTGCTTATACATGTATTAAGGTAGGACCAAATAGATAGGTCAAATTTTTCCTCAAATTCAATTTTTCTGAAACTTTGATATTTTGTTCTTGGATACAAAATCTCTCTTTATATATGATATGAAAGAAATTCAACCGCACATTTGTTGCCCACATATTCTGAAATATGGCCTTTCAGACCCGTATAAGAAGATTGTGAAATCAGACATTCGACTTGAAAATGAGCCTTATTTTAGATTTTTCTAATGATCTATTGCAAATTTGTGTAATACTTCTAGTAAAGATAACCTTTTTGTTACTTTAAATCAGTAAGTCACATTGATACTGGTAAATTCGGGTAAAATATTAAGTAAAATAGAACAAACCTTGTGCCAGAACTGAAAATTCACATGTAAATATATGACAGTTTAAATTTTCTTAAGAGAAAACGTATAATTCAATTTTTACAAAAAATCAACAGAATGATTCAAATGGCTCCTAGAATAAAATGTGTAAAAATAAATAAAATTAAACCGGTGGCTTCAGATATTTTGGCAATAAAATAAATTCAATGACAAAAAACTAAAAGATTCAGTAGATGACGTCACAATATTTGACCTTTGACCTCTTGATATGACCTTGACCTTTGTAGTACATAAAGAAAAGAGACTCCTTATATAGGTATCCAAATATCACCCCTCTACTATTTATGGAACAAAAGTTGCAATTGTTTTTTATAACAGACTGTTACATACTTGATTTTTGCACTTAGATAGCATAAACACATTGCAAAATGTAATTAAGCTCCCAAGTGACCAATATATAGGATTCTCTGATTTTTTAACAAAATATAACGCAAATACGCCAAAACTTATTATTTTTCTTTCAGGGATTTTCTTTCAGGGATCATTCATAGTTGTCAATATATTAATATTATTCTTTTTTTCCCCAGTCCTTTTTAAGAAATGGGTTAAAATAGAATCAACAGGTGTTTTGTCCTACCTTAAAAGGAGATCAATAGACAAACATGCGCTCGTGGTTAAAAAGAGGAAAAACCGTTTCTTCATGTGTTCACTTTCTCTATAGTAAAAAGGCCAATTTGACCACGTTGTTACCTGTTGAATATTATAATTAACCACGTGATTTCATACCCAGGTTAAACTAAAATACCATCACATGACGTGTAAGGAAACACGCATTCTGCTGGGCGATAGTGATTGTCTATATCTTTTTCAATCCATTCCATTCTCATCGAGCCACGGGCTATTCTTTTTTTCTTTTTGATATCTATAAGATTATTCTTATATTTATCTCAAAAGCGTTTCATTCTACTATTTATATATTTTTGAGTGTATTAGGTTGGTTTTCTTGATTGGTTGGGATTAGGTAGCTTTGTATGGGCTATATTTTTGAGTTTGGTGAGTATAAGTCTGAAAATATCATATAAATACAATCCCTAATTTTGTTTTAAACTAATTTTAAATCATGACGTTCAGTCATATGATTGCATAGTCTGCAAAAAGAGAGCTGCTGTCGCACAGTTTTCAAGAGGGTGAAATATGCTACATAAAGGAAAGACTTATCAATTGTGTTGGGTAGTTAAGACACGGATAATGATTGCATTTGTGGAAAGTGTCATAAACGTTTTTGGAAGGGGAATTTATTGAACAAGAATGTTATAACTGAAACTAATGTCCAAGTGTCGACCTTTTATTCAGGAACAAAATCATGTAAATATTGTGCAATATGTGGCATAAAAGACAAATCTTAAAAAGAATTCCACAAGCAGTACGTACATACGTTTTTGTGACACATAATGTAATGTTTCATGATGATGTACGTGCCTGAACTTGCCATTTTGCGGACAAATCTAGATTTAAAAATGACAGAACTTTTAAAATACTCTTTTAGGTTTAAACCAGTCACAAAGATCATAACTTCCAATGAACTAGTACAGCAACTGAACAATCTCAGGTAGAACCGCCATTGCTATTTTGCTTACAAATGTCAGAACCGGGCTGTCTAGCATTTTGCGAACATTATTCAATATAAAAAGTGAACGATATTTAAGCAGAATAATCAAAAGAGCAAGGAAGGCTTTGGTGACTTATTTTGTCCCAAAATATCTAGGCTTTTGGAATATCTGTAGAGAAGATATTATCAAAAACCATACAACAGTTTTTGCAAGAGAGCTTCTAGCATCTGGCAGTAATGACACAGCTATCCTGTTGATACATGGCACTTACATTTATATTCAGAAAAGTTCAAAATATACCTTTCAGAGACGATCATATGGTGTTTACAAAGGCCGTCCCCTGGTCAAACCACTTATGATCGTCGCTTCAGAGGGATAAATTTTAATGTTGACATTCTTGGACCGTATCTGGCAGATGGTAAAAATTATGATGCTGATATATTAAATAAACATTTTGGGGAGGGCAATGGACTGTTTAACTGGGCAAAAAAACCCCGATATCTTAGTTTTGGATAAGGGGTTCAGGGATTCTCTTGATTTAATAAAATCAGTGGGACTGCAGTCAGAATGTCCATATTTTTGGGGAAAGGGGGAAAACAGCATACGGTTCAAGAAGCCAACTTGTCGCGTCTTGTAAATAAGATAATATGGGCAGTTGAGTCTGCGAACGGCCGATTAAAAAGGTGGCAGTTTTTGGCAAACATAGTCACTAATACACATATTCCTTTTATTGGTGACTATTCTCGGATAGTAGCATCCTTGATCAATGCTTTTAGACCTCCTTTAGATTCCTCTACAGGCGAAACAATAGCTAAACGTATGCTCGAAAGATTGAAAATTACGGTCAATCCCTTAAAAGAACGTTTTATAAAAGATACGGGTAGAAGGGTCGCTGTCAAAATGACAAGAATTGATGCTGATGATGCACTGACTGATTTCCCACGTCTTTCAGGTGAGTATCTACGTACCTTAACTTTTGGTATTTATCAGCTTAAGCAGGCGTCTTCTTATTCATTGGAACATATTGACGGAGATGGTAGTTACGACATTTTTGTGGGCAAAGATATGCCGGACATCATCCAAGCTAAAAATCAGTCACGCCACATGTCATCAAAGTCATATTATTGATGGATTCAGTTTGATATTTTAGATATGTCTTTTAGAAGATCCTGTTAAAGTTTGGTATTGCCATTGCAGATCGGGAGCACGTTTAGTTGACACATGTGCCCAAGTCGCCTCAGTTGTTTGGTACATCGGCGTACAAAGACATAATGCTTCTGGTGATAAATGTGCTTAGATTATGCCAGATAATGTTCTTGATTGTGCAGACATGGTCGACACATCGGCATAATTTCAACTCTTTCTATTTTAACTCTTTCATGTTTAGACTATTATCAGTTAATGCGTATTCCCCTTTTTCTTCTTTGTTCGTATTTCAAATTATACTTTGACCAATTCCAAAAGAGTAAGTTGCTTTTCAGATATATGAAAACAACATACAGAAAATGTTTTAATTAAAGTTTCCGCCTGTGTGTACCCTTTATGGCATACATGCATGTGGAAATGTTCGCCACCGTGACAGAGTCGCGACGTAAGGACCCTTTCGAATAAGACCGTTTATTATACCTCTACTAATTTTTCCCTATATAAAATTAAGTGATTAGATTTGAACAATTCCCTAGAAATCGCTAAAAAATCGGCTAATCGCCGTGCGTTAGTTTTTGGAGCTAATCCCTCGGTCGAAAGCTAGTCATGCTAATTCGTGGTTATATAGCTTTTCCTTGTGATGCCATAATAGAACAACACAAAAACAATGCTTCGTGACGTATTTCGTATAACAAAATAGGACGTAAACAACAGAATACAATAGTTGCATTAGAATTAGGGAATAACTGTCTTCTAATTATGTATTTACGACGAGTAATAATCCGTAAATGAATATCTTAAAAAAAGGTGATCTTTACAAGTTAAATTTGTATCGGTATAATAAAACAGCTATAGAATATCATTGAGGGAGTTAGCAAGATTCCATATCCCCGCGCTGCACCTCGGGAAATAGTCCTGGTCTTGGGGAACTGGAATCTTGCTAACTCCCTCAATGATGTGCTGTAACTCTATAATAATCGAGGTCCCGTGTCGCAGTAGCTGGTGGCACGAAAAAGTTCTCTTATTGCACAAATCCACGAGAGGAATGTTAAACAACAAAGAAACAAACAAACATATTTCATGAAATTGGCATTGGCTTTCACTATCTAAGGTTAATTTTATTGTGTTTATTTAAATGTCTCTACATGTTCGTAGTCTACAAGAAAAAAAAGTGATTTATTTATTATGTTTTGAACCATTGCTTAACATGAACATCAAAAACAACATCCAGTAAATACTCAGCACGCTAATTTATGGGAAAAAGTAATTATATAAAAAACACACAAAAAAACATAAGTAATTGTGATGTTTTTCTTTTTTATTTTTTCATAAAAAGGAAAAATAAAGTAGTTATTTAAAAATATTAAAATAATAGTATGCTTATTGTAGTTATCGGGTCTCCCGGATCTCAATATTATTGATTCTGTGCATTACCGACTGAGCTAGTCGGTATTTATATTCTAAAACGCGAATTGATGACATGGGCCATTGCTGTTGATTATCAATAGCAACTTCTACCGGTCGATGTTATACTTTATTAGTTATATACTTCATTTGAAAACTCCAAAATTAATAGTGACAAACATATGGAGAGAGAGAGAGAATGCACCAAATATAAATACAGAAATTAATATTCTAATTTTAGACCACTCATTACAATAACAGATCCACCTCTAATGCATATTTATCAATCTTATCTTCAATTAAGGGCAGATAAGTCTAATTTCCCGATATTTGCAGAGAGGTAGGGTAAAAAATCAACGAATTATTTTATAGCAACGCAGTTTATAACCATTATGACATTGAATTTCATTTTGAAATAGACCAAAATTTATAACAAATGACTTAAGGCAAAAATAAAAACAAAATTAAATGTGACAACAGAGATTGAAAAAGACCCCAAAACGGGCGTTAAGTGCAGTAATCCTTTTTTAAACTACTTGTGTTGAAGCTTGGTACGGATCAAAATTTAGGTTACCAGTCAAGAAAGAATTTTCAAGACATTTAAATTTTACGGAATTTTTTTTTAGTGTACAAGATATTATGGATCCCTTTCCTTGAAATTCTTGAGTTTAATATTTTATCTTTACTCTTGTTATGTTTTCCAAATCTAAATTCCACTGTATGTTAATTTTAATATTTTTCCCATTTTTCTTTTCATTTTGGTACTGTTTTCTTATTTAGGATGTTTTCTATGCATTTTAATCTAACATCTTCATTATTTACTACTTTACTAGTAGTTCTTATAAAAAATATTTTCAAATTTATGAAGTATTTTTGATTCAATATTATAGACCAAACTTTGTCCTTTCAGTATTTTATAATATGATTTGGTTATAGCAGCTTTTATTTTAGTATATTCAAATACCTATCGACTTTTGTATACCAATTTGTTGAATATAATGCTATTGTATCTAAAACAGTTGCCGTCATCGTTCCAAATGTCTCTGATTTTCAAAAAGGCACTTTTAATAAATGATGTCACATATAGTGGTTCCCATTGTGAATATTATTTTATTTCAAATAAATTTGAGGTTGAGTATTTCCTCTCGATTTACAGGTTCGAATTTGGATTGGAATTCGCTAAATACAGTAAGTGCTCTTCTATAAAAAGTTATCTTTAAAATAACATTATAGAAAAAAAATCGGCAATTTTCTAGGCTCCTTCGCCAGTAAACATGCTTAACGCTTGGGTCATTGCTGTCATAAAGTGCTCTAGGTTTAAGCTCTTCAATATACAATATCATTTATTTTGCAGGGGTGAAATTTGTCGAATATTTTGAGTTACAGTGGGTTACGGCTACGCTGTCGTCATTTTTACGAGAATATATGGGGCATTCTAAACATAACTTCTGTTTAACTTTCTTCCTTTCTTCAATATTGGTCAAAACACACAGACTGTAGTCTATGTAAAAAAAATCTCCCAATTGGCTTTTGTGTCTATTACCTTGAATCCGAGAATTCAGCAAAAGTTGACTTTCACATTTTAAATTGCTGAAAAATGTACCTCTTGTTTCGACATTTGTTTTGGTCAGTAAAAGTATGCTAAACAAAGGCGATCCTGACGTCATACGAAGTACAAACTGACGTCACAATATGTGCATACTTGTCTTTCCAATGCAATCAAATGCAATAAGTTCCGGTAAACGTTCTCAGAACCTTTCAAATGACCCAAGTACAATTCTAACTTCAATTTTTAAAATGCTTTCTCTCTGTCACTCTCTGATCAAAGCGATTTCCACTTTGACTATGTAATCTTACCGATTTCATTGCCGGTAGGAAGATCGCCCACGTCCGCAACAAATTTGCTGTTTATGATAACCACGACATACCCTGAAAAAAATAGTATTCAATCCAGAACAAATTAAGATACAAGGACTGATTTCATCATTCACCTAGACATTATGATTAAGAATACAATAGTTAAATAAAATAAAGGAGTACCATACTAAGTAAACGTAAATGAAGACTGACAACGGTTTTGCCTTATTTATAGACGTATTTAAGTGTTATACAGAAACATTCTGTTCCTAAAATTCAATGACAACTATAATCTTCATAATATAACCTCCAACTTTGGTATCTGTATTGAAAGTTTTTGCCCGGGGAAGAAAACCATGAAAGAATTCAACATTGACTATGTACCGACTAATACTCTGCATGGAGAAAATATATGTTTTCAGCGTGCTAAACAATAAATAGTATGATCGATTCAATCACGGTGCAGGGTGCTGCCAAACAAAAAGTATGTATGCAAAACTTCTTTGTACCACAATTCTGGTAAAATAAAGAAATGCATTGCAAAGCAAAGCATTCCCCGCAAAAAACCCATAATAGTATAAGAACAAAGCGACATTCGACAAGGATCACGCTGCAATGTACATCATTTCTTTTTCGCAAACAAGGAGAAACTTACCCATCCACACCTATGTATACGTACAACCCAGCGCAATTCTATATCTTTTCCAATTCCGTTGTGATTGACCAAGACAGTATGTGCACGGGAATGGTACAAATTCAACGCAGAGAGGAAATAGATCTCTTAACACGTCAGACATTGGATTAGATGCAATGAAGGAGAAGGTATCCCCTGTCGATTTGACATTCTTGATGCTTAGGCAATCGGGAAAATCTGACGTTAATTCCGTGTACAAAATGGCTTAATAATTTGTATAGAACGCCATACGGCATCCGAATTAATGAAATATAAAGATATACCGTAGTTTGGTTCAAAGTCCTCATTTCATACGTTCTATGGTCGATACAATGACCATTTCAGTTAACACAATTTATCATTGAGTCAACTGCTGACTTACGTTTTTCAAACTAATTGTTAGTCCAATATTTACACTGAAATGACAACGGATTTTTCCGTTCTTTCCCAATTATGGCAAGGAACACACGGCGGGTGTGACTTTTCGACAGGAGATGCTCTCTCATCCGTAGTACCTGATCCCATCTCCCGATGTTTTGAAGGTCTGCATTTGCTCTACTCTGTTTGTTTTGTTTTATGAACCTGTTTGTTATCTCTGTATGTTTTATGTATACAAATTAACTAATCTAAATAAAATTAGATGTTACACCCTTCTCGCATACTCGCTTCACTTACATCTAACAACAGCCCATAGAAGGTCACGTCAGATGTCAAATTCTATCAACCAATCAAATTGTCGCCTGCAAAATCATTGTATATTTGTTGATGAAATCGAAGCGAATAAGTCTAGGGTTATTCCGAATAGACCTCTGACGTGACTATATGGGATGTTGTTTGATGTTAGTATAGCGAGTATGCGACTGGATCTCACATCAAATTTTAATTAGATTGACAAATTAACTTTTTGTGCTGATGTGAAAATGAAACATACAACTCAAGCTAACACAGCACTATTTCTTTGTACACTTGAGTTTATTTCCAGAGCAGCACTTTATAGGATACCAACAACACGTTAAGTTTAAACAAATTAGGTAATTTGTTTTCATTTTTGTTTGATATCTATACTTAAAAAAATTAAAATTAATCATAAAAAGTGTTTTAAGTCTACCTGTGGGTGAGATTTAAATTAAAGAATGCATCTTTGTAAATATTTCATTTAATTATTCAAAGGAATGGCGATTAATTCATAGTTGTGGATGGAATTTTCTTTATTTAAGGAATGAAGCTTATTTCAAATTATACAATATAACATAACTTAATATAAAATGAAAGTAGCTTCATTCCTTATAATTGAATTTCATTGTAGACAATGAGACATTTTCCCAAAGAATTAGGCTTCAAATTGATTAAAATTTAAAAGTAACGTCAAGCGGAGTAATACGTTTTTTAGAGTAACTCATCATGCCGTAGGCAAGTTATAAGGTTATACAAAATGGATAAAATCTTTTACCCAATCAATTGCCCTGTTACAAGTAAATTAAATCATCAGTCTATTTTACAAGTAACATTTGCATATATTTTTCTAAGATGAACCTATTGAAGAGATAATATTGTGGCAGATACATATTTTATTAATTTTCAATGCATACATGTATTTATTATATACATGTATGGTAATTATGATTTATTATATTTAATTTGATTTAAAATGCACATGTTGAATAATATAATTATTCAGTTTAAAGCCTTTAGTGTGCATTCACCAATGTCTGTCAAAGGTGTATATAGGTAGAAATGGCCTTAGGTCATTAATTATATCCAGGCCTAATGTTGGATGTTTCTTTTAATTTCATTGGTGTTTTACTTTGTGTTTTACTTGGGGATTGGTTCATGTTTTTCCCTCCAGAAGGTTCTTGGTTTTCTGGACATTCTTTGTCCAGAGGTTGGTCAGGGTAGAGGTGTTTATGTTGATCTGACATTTGACAATTAGACCTTATCATAGAGACTGACTTTCTTCTCCTTCTGGTAAGTTAATAATTTATTACTAATATTAATATAATTCTTATATTTCAATTAAATGTCCAATCAGTAATTTTGCATTCTTGATCTATTTCCTTTAAGCACTTTCCCATAGTAAATGAGATCAGTGAGAATGATATTTTTAAAGTATGAAGTAATAGAAAGATCTCATTGTTATATATTTTTTAGGTATTATATATTTTTATGATTTAGTGTGTAATATATTGTGCAATTGTTTACAGACCACTCAGGCTGTATGATTTGTATATGCAGCATTGCTGCGCATGCTGTACACACCTATTCCCATAGAATGGTATGCACATAGTTTTATCCTTATTCAGTAATATATAATGTTCAAATACATTATAATGATAATTATTGTAAAGTTTTATGATGAATATTGATTGTGCTATAATTGCGGAGAAATATATGTATATTCTATGCGTAATGGATTATCTCCCTTTACAATCATTGTATTTTTATGTTTAAATATTTACACTTGTTATATTATTAATATTGCAGGGTTTAATTCATATCTGGTAATAAAGTCTTGTCAGAACCCTCAACAGGCAGTTATATGTACTTCACTTAACAACCCCCAAGCCTGTTACATTTGGCGCCCAACGTGGGACAAGACAATGCCAGAGGAATTCCTGAGTACCTTGGAGAAGATTCTCACCATTTTTACCCTGTGATGTACGTCCTATGGCCATGAACTGATTATCCGTATAACTTCATGTGTATCTGAACTTTTGGATCCACCACCAATCTGCGTAGTGCTACAACCGTGATCGTGACCTGCAGGCCTACTCGTGCACAGGACCCGGTGAGCTCACAGACATTTGAATGTGTATATATTTGTGTTAATTTGATTTGTGTATTTATAATATTCTGATTGGTTTAACTTATAAGGATCAGCTGATCGGTAAGTCATGTATATACCTGTAGATTAGAATTTCTGTCTGTCAAGTTTTTGAAAGGTATAAGCTGTATTTTTAGGATTTTTCATTGTTAGTTACCAAGGTTATATTCTGTTGAACATTGGGTACCCAGATTATTTTACATATTAATTAGAACATTTTATTATTTGATTATTCATAAAGTGCCATATTATTAGATCTTAGTACAGGATAGCCGTAAGTGAGCGCAGAATATAAGAGATCACCTGAATTGCACTTTATCCAAATTCCTTGGTACCCATATTAACATCATGGAGTAGGTACTAATTATCTATCACTTTGACCCATATAAGACAGCAAGACAAACCAGACAGTTTACAGGTAAATAATTTTTAGATAAAGTTGTAAGTTGTAAGGTTGTTTTATTGAAGGAGCAGATTTTGGTTGGTTGATTGGGTTGTTATTTTATAGTTGTAAAAAGTTTGTGTTTTAAACCCCCTTACCCATAGTTTTCCCTTTACATTCCATTTAAATTCAGATTAATCAATTGAGAACCTTTAGTGTAGTACAGTACATATCTCTTGTTTTCAGTTTTCCGTTTTGTTTTCTTTCGTAAATCCGTCAGGTTCGTTTTTTTCTACTTTCTGTTTACAGATAGCCTTTGCGTTTATTTTCGATCGAGCTCGATATTCCGATTTTTGCGATACCGGAAGTTTTGTTCTTGTAAACACTCGATTTTGGGTTTTGCCTTAAATTTGTTTAGTTTAGCTTTATTTATTTAGTATTCGCTCATTTCTTCATTTATTTAGTTAAGTAGTTAATTATTTACTTTTGTCCAGTAATAGCGGAGCAGCAGCGGATTTTTCAGGTAAATTGTTGAATAAAATACTTTGAAAGTTACGTAGTTTGGAATCAGCTGTTTTTGTACTGGAATAATCTTCGAATTTGTTTTCAGACAATTTGTTTTCCAGCCGTCCAGTTATCTTTAAATTTTATTTCAGCATTCTCTTTCAGGGCATCGCAGTACAACGCAGTAAATTCTAAATAATTATTTTACTTTTCAGAGAGCTTTAGTTTGAATATATTGATAGTAGTTTTGTACATATTTATACTTTAGAAATTTCATATTGCAGACCGGAAGTGCAGTAGTCCACCGGAAGTGCATATCTACTTTCACTTCGATTTAATTTTAGATATTAAGTAAACAATCCCTTATTATTTATGTTAATTTTGAACTTACCCACCTGATTTGTTTGCAATTTTCTCCAGTATTATTTAGTTCAGTTTGACCTACCCTCCTGAGAATATCTACACAGAATTTATTTTTTTCCCTGTGTTTAAATTTTGGTGCTACCCCTTTATTTATTGAATTTCTCACCTGAAACTTTAAAAAAAAAAATTTCTGCCATGTGTTTATTTAGTCAGTTTTTTTGACTACCCTCCTTGATTTACAAATTTGCTGATACATGTGTGCTTCAACTATTTTATTTTCCTTGTACATAATTTGTTGAAATCTTTTTACACGCTTGTTACCGTCAATCTATATCAACCATGTCAAACACAGAAAAGGATCAAGCTCCATCTGCAGAGTCGCCTAAACCTATTATGTCCGCTGAAGAGTCTGAACAGCTTGTGAAAATGATTACCGCCATGGGAGTTAAACCAAAGTGTGATACAACACAAGATCTACTGAAATGGATGTCAGATATGGTAGGTAAAGAGGAATATGTTCCTGAATCTTTTTCAGTTAAGAAGGAACCCTCCACACCTACATCAAAACAGACAATGGAGTATCCAGTGACCTTCAAGCAACCCTTGCGTATCTCCACATTTTCTGGAGGCGGTAAAGGAGAAACATCGTACGAGTTATGGCGATACGAGGTGACATGTCTGTTGAAGGAAGGCCACTCTAAGGAATCCATACTGATGGCTATCAGACGTTCATTGAAGGGAGAGCCCGCCAATGCCTTGATGAGGCTAGGAACTATCAACAAAGTTGAGGACATTATTGTGAAGTTCGATAGCATCTATGGAAGTGTATTGGAGACAGAAGATATACTTGCAGAATTCTATAGTGCAAGGCAGAAGGACACAGAGGATTGTGCTTCCTGGAGTGTGAGACTGGAAGATCTCATCACTAGAGCCATACAGAAGGGAAAGGTGTCACCATTTGGAGCAAACGAGACGCTAAGGACCATGTTCCATAAAGGATTACGGCCAGATCTCAGAGATATAACAGGACATCTCTTCCAGACCATTCATGATTTTGATAGGCTGGGAGTTGCTATACGGAAGGTAGAGACCGAGCATGTGCCAGTAGCAAAACCAAAACAAGCCATTGTGAAAGCTGCGACAAGTGATGAACGGTTTGATCAGCTTCAGGCTCAACTCAACCAACTTTCAACGCAGATGGCACAGATGAGGCAGCCATATCCTCAGTATCAACAGTCTAGATTTAGACAGCCATTCCAAAGAGGACGAAAAAATCCTAGAGGATATATGTCACAAGCAAGAATGCCTTTTATCCAGAGAGTGCCACTGGATGAGCCACAGCCTACACCTTCACCCTGAATGCAACAAAGTAAGGTGATATGATACCGTTGCCATCAAGAAGGACACATTGCTCTTGGATGTAGAGTTCTTCTCGATCATCAGCGATCAGCCCATTTACACTCCAACAGGCCAAATCCTGGGGCCAAGGGTCTGGCCATGCCAAATACAGGTCCAACTTCAAAGAATTAGTAGGCGAGGCAAATGAAGTGACTGTGGCAATCAACGATGTTACTTGTGCAGCATTACTGGATACAGGTGCAACAGTTTCCACCATCAGCACAGATTTTTATCAGAGACACTTATCTCACATTGAGATGCACCCAGTTGAGGACATTTTACATATAGAGTGTGCTGACGGAGAACAGATGCCTTACTTTGGATATGTTTGTGTGACCTTAACTGCTTATGGAACGCCACTTGATGTATTAGAGAACTGCCTATTCCTCATAGTACCAGACAGCACTTATAATTCTCGGGTACCAGTACTCATCGGAACTAACATCACTAACCGATTGATGGAAAATGCACGAGAAGAATTTGGCTCAAGATATCTACAAGATGCTGATCTCCATACATCTTGGTACTTATCGTTTAGATGTATGAACTTAAGAAGCAAAGAACTGCAGAGGAATGGAAACAAGCTCAGCATCATCAAGTCAGCTGAACCTCAAAGGATTACTATACCACCTAATGGATTTGTTGTGGTCCAAGGATATTTGGATAGAAAGTTGCCTTACCAGCAAGTCCTTGCCATGCTACAAGCAACGAAACGCTCCAGTATCCCAACTGATTTGGACATCACACCATCATTACATCTTTACAACTTTGAGGATAGCCATAATGTTCCAGTTGAAATAAGCAACGTCACTACGAGAACAGTTTCCATTGTACCTAGAGCAATTCTTTGTGAGCTGCAACCAGTCACTATTTTGAATACAGAGATGCCTAAGTCATCAGTTATGCCTGGAATGGACACTTTATTTGAGAAGATTAAGATCTCACAAGATATCTCATCAGAGGAGCAGAGGAGATGTAGAGATCTGATTACGGAGTATGCAGACATTTTCTCAAAGAGTGCTACAGATATTGGTTCAACGGACAAGGTCAAGCATAGAATAGACCTACATGATCCAACACCTTTCAAGCAGAAATACAAAAGAATTCCTCCTGCTGCCATTGAGGAAGTAAGGACACACATACAGGAACTTCTAGCAAGGGGTGTTATACGTCCGTCCCATTCACCATTTTCATCTAATGTGGTCCTTGTTAGGAAGCATGATGGATCGTTACGCCTCTGTATAGATTACAGACAGCTGAACTCAAGAACCATCAAAGACAATTATGCCCTTCCACGGATAGACGAGATCTTAGATTCATTATCAGGGAACAGGTTCTTTACAGTACTCGATATGAAGTCAGGTTATCACCAGATTGAGATCGAGGAAGCACACAAAGAGAGGACTGCATTTACTGTGGGGCCATTGGGATTTTATGAGTTCAACAAGATGAGCTTCGGACTCGCCAATGCACCTGCCACGTATCAGCGTCTGCAAGAACAGTGCCTAGGTGACCTACACTTAAAGATCTGTATTATCTACCTTGATGATTTGATCATTCTCTAAGACTTTTGAGGAACATCTTCACAGATTAAGACAAGTTTTCGACCGGATTCGACAATTTCATCTCAAATTTTCTCCGAAAAAGTGTTCATTTTTTATGAATAAGGTCAAATACATAGGACACATTGTTTCTGAAGAGGGAGTGCAAGCAGACCCAGACAAAATAGACAAAGTTTAGAACTGGCCTACCCGTCAAACCCAGAGGAAGTAAGATCATTTCTAGGATTTGTCGGTTATTACCGAAAATTTATACAGAACTTTGCCAAGATTGCACGTCCGCTCATAGATATTATGGCTACTGTGAAGAAGACTCGGAACAGAAAAGAACAGTCTCCAAAGTGGAAGTAGGGTGAGCAACAAGCACAGGCTTTTCAGGTGTTGAAGGACAAGCTTACTACTCCCCCTATACTTGCCTATCCTGATTTCACCAAGTCTTTTGAGCTGCATACAGATGCCTGTGGAACAGGACTTGGAGCTGTTCTATACCAGGAGCAAGATGGACACAACCGAGTCATAGCATACGCCAGCAGAGGATTGTCCAAATCTGAAAGAAATTATCCGACACACAAGCTGGAGTTTTTAGCTCTTAAATGGGCGATAACGGAGAAATTTTCAGATTTTCAGATGGGCCAGACGTTCGCGGTATAGACGGACAACAATCCATTGACGTATGTGTTGACCTCCGCCAAGCTTGACGCAACTGGACATAGGTGGATTGCTGCCCTTTCCGCGTACCAGTTTACTATCACGTACAAGCCTGGCATTACTAATGCGGATGCTGATGCCCTTTCAAGACTTCCAGAGACTCTCAGCACCAAATCAGTCAGAGCGATTTATAACCTGGAAGAAGGACATCCTCTTATTGAAACATTACCTGTACATCTCGCAGTTAGCCAAGATATAAAGTCACCAATCCTGGATTCAGATGCATTCCAGAGGATAGACCTTCACGACATACAGAGAAAGGATTCATTGGTATCTGTTTGGAAAGAATATGGCAAGACTGGTAAGAGACCAAAGAAGGAGGCTATGACAGGAGATCTGGATAAGGTCATGTACCAAAATTTCAGGAAGTTCAGGATTGTTGATGACTTACTGGTGCGAGTTACATGTGCAGAGGATGACACTGAACATCGACAAGTGGTTGTTCCTAAAGAAGTTGTTCCTACTATCCTTAACTTTCTCCACAACCAGATGGGACATCCTGGCAGGGAGAGAACAACATCTTTAGTTATGAAAAGATTTTATTGGCCACGGATGCGACGAGATATTGCCATCTGGATAGAAGAGTGCGACCGATGTCTTAAGTTCAAATCTCCAGATAATCAACGAGCATCCATGGTCAACATCACAACATGTCAACCTATGGAACTTGTATGTATAGACTATCTGACCCTGGAACCTTCAAAAGGTGGAATTCAGAACATTCTTGTTATTACGGACCATTTTACCAAATTCGCCACAGCAGTTCCTACAAGAAATCAGACAGCTAAAACAACAGCGGATGCCTTATTTAACAACTTCATCATACCTTACGGACTTCCAAACAAAATTCATTCAGACCAAGGAGCTAACTTTTCAAGTAAATTAATTCAAGAACTTTGCCATCTTACAGGTATATCCAAGTCCAGAACAACACCATATCATCCGATGGGAAATGGTGTTACTGAGCGCTTTAACAGGACCTTGATTTCCATGTTAGGAACACTACAACCCAACCAGAAGTCAGATTGGAAATCATACATAGGCCCACTTGTCCACGCCTATAATGCAACCAAGCATGAGAGTACAGGCTACTCACTATTTTTTTCAGATTTGGTTTTTGGGTTAGATAATGGTGACAAAGCCAAGACCACTTCAACTTATATAGAGAATCTTAAACAAAGGCTTACAGAAGCTTACAATGCAGCAAATACAGCTATTAAGAATAGCCAAGCTCGTAAGAAAGCAAACTATGATATTAAGACAAAAGGTGTTACTTTAGAGGTGGGGGATAGAGTGTTGGTGAAGGTTGTTGCCTTTGAAGGGAAACATAAGATCGCAGATCGCTGGGAGGATTTTCCCTATGTTGTCCTGGAACAACCGAACTGTTACATCCCAGTCTACAAAGTGAAGAGGGAAGATGGAGAAGGAAGATGTAGGACATTGCATCGCAATTTACTTTTGCCGATAGGTTTTAGGATTCCCTCTTCACCACCAACACCTAAACCAAGGAATAAGATCGGAGAGAAGAAAACAGAGATCGTTAAGACGAATGCACGCATTACAGATGATGAGGATGAGTCTGACGATGATGAAGAAGTTATCATTCATATAGAAGGTACCGGTACCATCGAAACTCGGAACACATCTAAGGAGGACGCTCCTATTTCCATCAGCATACCTGATGATGATGATGTTGATGATGTTCTTGAGTCTGAGATGACAGTCATAGATGAACTTGATCCAGAGGATCCACTTACTGAAGATGACCATGACGAGACTGATGTTATCTCCGTGCTTCCACCGCCAAGTACACCACAACCTGTACCAAGAGTATTAATCTGGTCCTGATTTTTAAAAAGAAGGCTGGAAATAACTTCTAACGGCAAATAATTATTATTTGGTCTAGCATAGTTTTTTAACCTAATTCGAGTATGCTGAATCCGAAAAAATATGCTGACCTTCATGAAAATGGCGTTAAAGAGGTCAAAATGACGATTCAAAATGGCGGACATCCAATTTTTCTAATTTTCTCTTAATGTCGTTCAAAATGGACAGGTAATGAGTGAATATCTTACTAAGTGTAATAAAACTAAAAAAAAAAAAATATAATACATGTAGAATGCTAACATTATCAGTTTAACTCAGAAAATTTAGCCGTTTTTACACTTAATTCGAATTTTCTCTGATTTATTCGTCCATTGTTTCTTTATTCTTCTTTGTTCAGAATTTTACATTTGCAAATATCCATACACTGCAGATTTGTATTTTTTCCTCCACATCTCACTATTCTACAATTGAATAATGGTGCAGCTGTAAGTTAAAAGTCAAAATGGCGATTCAAAATGGCGGATATTCCTTTTTTCAAATTATTTCTTAATTTCGTTTACATAGGAGAAAGGATTTGTGAATATCTTATTGAGCGATGTACAACTATGTAAAATTCCAATAGAACACTAATAAGATCACTTTAAATCGGAAAATTTAGTCGTTTAAATTAAAAATGTGTTATTTAGCTCAAAATGGCAATTCGAATGACGTTTTATACACTTGATTTTTTAAAATACCCAGACTGCTTAATTCTGATTTGTTTTGCCGTAAATAAATAACAGGTTTTTCTTTATTCATGAAATAATGTTCAAATATGTAATGAAAGTTAATGAATATTTTCATTAATGACTTAGGGTTTTTATAAAACGGATTTTTGTTTAATTACTTCTATTATTAAGATAAATTTTTGACGACAATTCCGAAGACATTTCCCCTATTAACCGTCATACATGTACATGTATCATGCTTCTTCATATAAAAATTTAATAATATCATACAATAATTGCTGTTTTGAGGACAATATGAAAATTACGCTACCCCAAGAGCAGTATTCACCGAGCATTAAGGCGAGTGAACATTGTAGTTAGAGGGTTTCTAAATCATATCAGTTTTTAGAAATTCTTGATCTAATTTTAGGCCAGTGTAGAAAAAAAAACATGTTTATGTTCATGTGGAAGATCTAGTGCAACATAACTTAGCATGATTTTTAAAATGATGAACCATGAGCAATTAGAGGGCTAGTAATTGTTACATCATATAAATCTGAATATATTATAATATCCAAACATAAACATATTTATTAAGAATTATCAGTGTAATATACGTAAACCATAAATTTTTTTGATTGTCCAGCTCTGATTCTGTGTCCCTACATTTGCATTTTGTTATTCTCAGTCAGAAATTCAACTGCATTCTCAAATATTTCATGGTGTGAACGGTCCCCCTCCACCAATTTTGTATTGAACAGGGTATATGAATTTAAAAATTTTAAATTTTACAAAATCTGAAAGGAAAAAATGTTTGTGTTCAATCCTCCCTCGATTTTTGATACAACCTTAAGTTACACTATCCAAACAAAGAAGTGTGGATTTAGTTGCCTTGTAAAGTTCTTGGAGAGTTCAAGAAAATTTTGTTGTCATTAGAAGTGTTGACTAGTTCGAAGTCAAGAATGGCTTAGGCCTATTGTTACGAAAGCTTGTAAGTGTTAGGAATCACGAGGAATCTGCAGGCGCTATTAAATTGCATAATTTTACAACTTTTCTCACCAAAATATGCACACAATGTGATTCCAGATGATGAAGTTTGAGAATTTTCATGCTAATAGAACGACCTTTCTACCCTAAAAGAAAACAAATCTATACGCGGTCACGAAATAAAGAGCTACAATTGTCTTGAATATCAGAGATTTTTTTATACACCCCCCTCCCGATTGAAAAGCGGGAGGGTATAGAGTAGTCGGTATGTCCGTACGTCCGTCCGTCTTTTACGCTTTGGGGTACCCGTCTCTTATCCGCAACTCGTATCATACCACTGAGTGAAATTTGATAAACTTTCACAGAATCTTTATTACATATTGCCATTGTGCACCTCCTCTTTTACTTTTTGATCCAACACATATTTTGGGTTTCACATAGCAAAACATGGACACTGTGTATTCATATGGTTGATGGGGGTATCATTTAGTAAGCTAATTGCTCACAGTACCTCTTCTTCGTTTTGCATAAAGTTTTGGAAAACAAAATAGACTTTTAACATTTGAACATAAATGTATTGTTCCTTGAGTGTTGATTGGTTGTATATTGTTTTACGCCGAGTCGGCTATTTTTCAGCCATGTTTCGGCGGACTATCAGTTTAAATAATCGGTTTTTGGAGGATTTTGGTTTCTCTGGTGGCCCCCTGTGAGCTTCTTCTTTTTCGAACTCCAGAGAAAAGATCTTTTACGTGCCAAGTGGGTTGTCATCCTTGACACAGGGCACCGTTTTACTTGAGTGTTGAAAATACCATAATTCCGAAGACAGAGTGAAACATATAAAATAAAGCTGGAATAGAAGATGTTAGGGGATAATACTAAGTTCTTATAAGTGCTAAAAAGCTAGAACAAAGTATTCGGAAAAGAATTTCCTCAGTTATATTTGATGGTGTGCTGAGGGACGTTGAGGTAGAAATGCGAGTTGATAAAGACTGGATTCAGGAGTGATTTTAGGTGGACGGGGGCTCAAAGGCTTTGGAACACGGTCAAATACGAGGGGGAAAATTAGGAAACTCTTAAGTCGAGTTTGTTTAACTATTTCCAGAAAAAAATGAATCTTTTCTGATATTTTTTGTTTGTTCATATTTAATGGAATAATCAATATACTATAATTATATATAAAAAACAAATGTAATTTATTTTCAAAATTAAGCAGTTTGAGTATTTTACGAAATTCGAGTGAATATGACGTCATTTTGAGTTTTGAGTTAATTAACACATTTGAATTTAAACGATTAAATTTTCCGTTTTAAAGTCTTCATATTAGTGTTCAATTGGAATTTTATATTAGTTAATTGTACTCGCTCAGTAAGATATTCACAAATCATTTCTTCTATGTAAACGACTTTAAGAAATAATTTGAAAAAAAAGGAATATCCGCCATTTTGAAACGCCATTTTGAATCGCCATTTTGACTTTTAACTTACAGCTGCACCATTATTCAATTGTAGAATAGTGAGATGTAGAGGAAAAAATACAAATCTGCAGTGTATGGATATTTGCAAATGTAAAATCCTGAACAAAGAAGAATAAAGAAACAATAGACAAATAAATCAGAGAAAATTCGAATTAAGTGTAAGAACGGCTAAATTTTCTGAGTTAAACTAATAATGTTAGCATTTTATTATATTTTTATACTTATATTACACTCAGTAAGATATTCACACATTATTTCTCCTTTTTTAACGATATTGAGAGAAAATTAGAAAAATTGGATGTCCGCCATTTTGAATCGCCATTTTGACCTCTTTAACGCCATTTTCATGAAGGCCAGCATATTTTTTCGGATTTAGCATACTCGAATTAGGTTAAAAAACTATGCTGGACCAAATAATAATTATTTGCCGCTAGAAGTATATTTTTCTATAAATCGGACCAGACTATATCAACAAGGAATAAAGTAAAACCAACCTGGACAAAAGATTACGTGATGTCCCTTCAGCATCATCCAGAGTGGATGCAGAAGGTTGCTTACCTGGAAAAGATAGTAGAGGATGGAACTTTCCAGAAGCTGGATAAGGAGGCATCCAGAGCCCTTATCAGCATCATAACAGGTAAGTGATGTTTTAATTGTTTATTTTGTTTCTTTTATGCCGATACACAGTACCTTGTGTCACATTCTGGGTCCTGGCAATGGCGCGGACGTCATTCTCACACCAGGGGGAGAATGTGGCAGATACATATTTTATTAATTTTCTATGCATACATGTATTTAGTATATACATGTATGGTAATTATGATTTATTATATTTAATTTGATTTAAAATGCACATGTTGAATAATATAATTATTCAGTTTAAAGCCTTTAGTGTGCATTCACCAATGTCTGTCAAAGGTGTATATAGGTAGAAATGGCCTTAGGTCATTAATTATATCCAGGCCTAATGTTGGATGTTTCTTTTAATTTCATTGGTGTTTTACTTTGTGTTTTACTTGGGGATTGGTTCATGTTTTTCCCTCCAGAAGGTTCTTGGTTTTCTGGACATTCTTTGTCCAGAGGTTGGTCAGGGTAGAGGTGTTTATGTTGATCTGACATTTGACAATTAGACCTTATCATAGAGACTGACTTTCTTCTCCTTCTGGTAAGTTAACAATTTATTACTAATATTAATATGATTCTTATATTTCAATTAAATGTCCAATCAGTAATTTTGCATTCTTGATCTATTTCCTTTAAGCACTTTCCCTGAGTAAATGAGATCAGTGAGAATGATATTTTTAAAGTATGAAGTAATAGAAAGATCTCATTGTTATATATTTTTAGGTATTATATATTTTTATGATTTGGTGTGTAATATATTGTGTAATTGTTTACAGACCACTCAGGCTGTATGATTTGTATATGAAGCATTGCTGCGCATGCTGTACACACCTATTCCCATAGAATGGTATGCACATAGTTTTATCCTTATTCAGTAATATATAATGTTCAAATACATTATAATGATAATTATTGTAAAGTTTTATGATGAATATTGATTGTGCTATAATTGCGGAGAAATATATGTATATTCTATGTGTAATATAGATAAGACACCGAAGAGATAAGACGTGTTTTTTAGTGCTCATATCTTTGTCAGGTGAATAGCTAAAATGATAAAGAAATAATGGATCTCAGTGCAAATTCGAATCTTTTTACATCGATTCTGAACTCATTTAATGGATTGTCACAATAATTTATTGGTACATATAAGGAACAGGACTTAACACATTCAGTGAGTATTCCAGACTTTCTACATGTTAGACTAAATGCAGAGAGTGTGACCATTAACTATGATGGCCAACAGCATGAGTTTATGTCATCTGTGCTTAAGAAGATGCTTCTTTTTCATGGAAATAATAAGAAAAATGGTTGCATCTATAAATCGATGTGCGAGTCAGTTACAGTGACAATATATAGAAGCACAAATACAATTCTTATTCAAGGAACCGGTGCATTCGAATGGTACCAGAATGACTTTCTTGATGAAGTGAAGAGTCAAATTGATAGCAGCCAAAATGACTCTCTCACAGATTGCAAAATTATTGTTAATCAACCAAGCTGCACATCAACTCCAAGACCTTCAAAACAAAATGATTCAAGTGCGGAGATAGATTGCCACCAGTGTAGCAGCTCAGAAAATGTACAACTTCTTTCTGAAACTGTTAAATTGCTGACACAGGAAGTAAATCTTCTAAAGAAACAGCTTTTGGAAGCACAACAAACAAAAACCTGTGCCAACGTTTTCACGCAAACTCCAAGAATACAAATGAAACAGAAGGCAACTATGACCGAAGGAATGTCTACCAAAACTGGAATTTCGAGACACAGCCAATGTGCATTTAGTGTAGACAAAAAAAGCACCAGTACATCAACAGATACCATGGATAGAAATTCCAGTTCCGTATGGAAAAGCTCACAACCCACACAGAAAAACAAAATGGTGGCCACAAAGGACAACTCTAACTTACACCCCTCCAGGGAGAGCCAACCTATGCCGACTCCTAAAGAACGAGGAAACTTCAAAAAAATTTCTCCATCTATTTCTTCAAGAGACCGAACCCAAAAAACTACCCTGGTCATCGGAAGTTCTATTCTTCAACGAATCAAAACCCGAGGCTTAGATTCGAGTGTGAATGTTAGTACCAATCGTGGTGCTAGCATATCACACATCCGTACAACACTACAAGGATGTGATATATCTTCCATCAAAAATGTCATCATCCAGGCCGGCGGCAATGATGTAGCTAACCTGCGCAACATCGATGCGATTCAGAATGATTTCATCGAATTAATCGCCGATCTTAAGAAAAGAAATCATACCGTTTCCGTGTTTATATCAGAAGTGATTCCGAGACGTGATGCTGATGTTACCGAAATTAATGAGTGTTTAAAATATATTTGTGAGGAGTATGGTGCTACGCTTATCGAGACAAACAAATCATTCAAGCACTGGAATTCCCCTTCCTTTTGGAGAGATGGCATTCACTTGTCTGATCGTGGTACTTCCTTGTTTCTCAAGCTGTACAATGCCCACGTGGAAATCCTTAAACAGCAACGGCCCTCATCTGTGCAGACATGTTATTACTGTGGAGAGCAAGGCCATTCCTCGCGAAACTGCCGACATGGAAACAAAGTTCACCCCTACTAATGTGTTCGGAACCTTTTATTTTTCGGTGTTCTGCAAATTATAAAACCCGATGAGTTCAGAGTAGCTCTGGTAGTGGCTCTGGCGAGAGTTAGCGAGACTTCAGCGAGATAGGGTAAATTATTCACGGAAATGTGGCTAGGAAGTGACTAGCACGTGGAAGCATGGTAAACAGAAATGTTATGTTGCGTTTCAGTTTTCACCACCCTAGAATCAGCTGATAATGTCTGTAGAAATGTACTTCAATCAATCAATCTCTCTTACATTCATTCAAACTTAAATAAGTATTCTCTATAATACAATTTTCTGCAGTCATGAATTAAAATTTCTTTTTGGAAAAATATTTTTGCATGGGAACCGGGACTATATTTTTTGGCGTCAGTTAGCAAATGAGGCACCAGCATGATTTTAACTGACCAATCAGCTGAATGAGTATTGCATTATGGGTTACTACGAATATACTACGTGAATTTTACGCTTGAAAAAAGGAAAACCTTATGGTAAATGAAAAGCATTTTTAAAAATATTAATTATCTGCTCATAATGACAAACAATTCATTTTCTAAATAAACGGTTTCTGAAAGTCATACTCCAAAAGCGATTTTCGTCATATTAATTCCTTTGTTGTACTATTGCCAGGTGAATTCCCTGGCCGAACACGTGATCAAAGTTTTGTCCATTTAAATGCACGAGATGCTACTCGTTTTCCTTACCCTTGAAGCGCTGGTGTTCTGAACTCGACGCAAAACTACATTTTATTAAACTTTTTTTTTATTATGCAGTCCATTAACATGATTGTAGATTGACCTGAACTAAGTGTTCGAAGTAAAATGTAAACATGTATTTGGCGTAAACGTTGCCATCATTCAACGATTGGTCAGTTCCTCGTGGTAAGATCCTCTGTGCGCATTTATAACAATAGCCATATAAGGCAAACAAAGGTTTGTCAGTGTAGATGATTATGCACATTTTTCACCAGCGAATCGGTCACTAGTGAGCTCTATTCGCCGAAAAGTATATAAGAATATTGTTATTTTAACACCCCCTCCTTTAGCCACCCTTTTTCTGTTGAAAATCATGAAAGTCTTTCAGAAAGGTCTGGAAACAATTATTACAGGACATGTTTTCAAAAGAAACAGGCTATAGAAATGTCATGTTTACTGCCAATTTTATTTATAAAACCGGTTCTACCCTATAACCTTTGAATAGATCAACCTAAACCACGTGTCTTGAATTTAAATCACAAAAACATTAGTAGGGGTGAAAGTTGTTTGTTGGTATTGTGGTGAGCAAGGTCACAAGCAGAAGTTTTGTACCAGATAGGGCCACGGCAATGAAAGCTGTGCCGATAATACGAATAACTGTCCCATTACCAATGTCAAAAATTATTTTGATCCTTTGAATAATCTCTGTTTTGGTTGTAATTAATTAATTTGCACGTGTTCTTTATCTAATATTTGCACAAATAATTTAAATCTTACATCTGAACAGACAGATACTTGTTTGAATATAGAAAAACACTTTTTCGAATCTTAAACAAACAAATCCTAGAAGTTCTTCTCTAAAGCCAGATACTCAAAATAAAATAAAACAAAATATATGTAAATCAAATCTAGGTTTAATGAAAATGGGTCTACATTTTGTCAATTTGAATGTGTGTCACATTTTGCCAAAATTAGATGAATTGGTTTTGTATTTACAAGATAAGCTTTACATTGATATATTTTCCTTATGTGAAACATTTCTTAATGAAAATATTAATGATTGTATTATAAATATAAAGGGATATTATTTTGAAAGAAAAGACAGAGTAGGGAAGGCTGGTGGTGGACTTGTTACATTTATTTCAAATGATTTGAAGTATAAACGCCGTAAGGATTTAGAAATTAGCAATATTGAAACAATGTGGCTTGAAATTAATCTTAAAAATTCTAAACCTATTCTTTATTGTTCAGTTTACCGTCCACCATCTGCCCCCTCCTGCTGGGTAGATGATTTTGTCCAAGAGTTACAGTGCGCTACCTGCTGTGACGACCAGGAAGTGATTATTGCAGGTGATCTCAATATTGATATGCTCAAAGAACCCCCGCGGAGTTGGTCTTCTGCAATTGTAGATTTTGGACTAACACAATTAATTAACATCCCAACAAGAATTACTAATAGCTCTAAAACTCTTATTGACCATTTCTACACTACGCACCCTGCTAACATATGTGAAATAGCAGTACCCCCTGTGCCGATGTCTGATCATTATCCTATATGTGCCACACGAAGATCTAACAGCATGCAACGCAAAGGCAAACATACTGAAATACAATATCGTGACTTCAAAAATTTTAATGAAACAGATTTTTTGCTTGATTTAAACAATGCAAATTTTGATGAATTAATTCTACTGCATGACCCTAATGACATTTTAAACTGTTTTTATGATATTTTCAATGCTGTAATCAATAAGCATGCAAAAGTAAAAACTAAGCGTGTGAAATCTGAATTCCGCACTAAATGGTTAACTCCAGAAATAAATAATGCTAGGAATTTACGAGATCAATATCATAAACAGGGAGACATGGAGAATTTTAAGCTTTGGAGGAACAAAGTCACATATTTAATAAATAATGCAAAATCTACATATTATAAGGAAGTAATTGAAAAAAAGTTCTACTTCAAAGGAAATGTGGGGTCACTTAAATCAGCTGGCCTCAAAATCAGACAAAAACTTGTCTCCTTCCACATGTTCCAATATAATATATAACGGCTTAGATCTTGATAATTTACAGGATATTGCAAATGCCTTTAATGAACATTTTGCCCAAATTCCGAAAAAAATTGTTGAATAATCTTTCGTCTACTACATTTGAGTCAGACAAATTGAAAAGATACACGGAGACGAAACTTGGAGATCAAGTCACGAGGTTTCTAGCGCAGTTATTTTACAATGAATTATATAGCGGCCGTCGTGTTGTTTCTGTGTCGGCCAATTTACTTACCTGTGATTATCAATACAAACTCGTACAAGTCTATATAAACTCGAAGAAACTTCCGCAATAAAAATAGTCCATCTCATTTTTCTGAATTAATCTAATTTTCATAAATGATTTGAAATAGAATTTTATTCAACTTAATTTGAATAGCGTATTTTTGTCATCTCTATTGAGTAATGACACGTAAATTTTGATTTCCGTATGAGAAAAAAGTCCCCGTTTTCTGTCATTTATCATTCGGCAATCCTCAGCTGACCCCACTACGCTCCATTACAAAAAATGCGAGGTCATCTGGTTTGACAATGAAGCAATTGTCTAAATATAGAGATGTAAGGTCAATGGAACGCTAAGGTTTAACCAAACTTCTTTCAATTTGTTTCAGCAATAAAGAGACAGAACAACGTTTCTTTAAAAAAAATATTGCGGAAAATATCAGTGTCAGACATTTATATGCTTTGACAAGTAAAATGATCTGATAGACTGGAAAATTTTTGTCAGACCAGATACATTCAAATAATTTTTTTTACATTGGTAAAGAGACAAAATAATAGCATTAAAGTTTGTTGAAATTCGATCTCACAATTCCAAATGACATTAATTTTGCTTCCTTAATTTCATGAATTTATCAGCATTCAGTTGGTTACGTGTACAACACCAAATCTGAACTAGAAAAATGTATGTACTTGCATTGCAGTATTACCTTGTAAAATGTATCATTTGATTTTATAATATAATTAAAACAGCTAAAATTAATAAATTCATGCGGATGCACGGACACAATGGTATAATGATCCCAATGATCGATCTGTGAGAAAGATCGTTCCTCATGATTACAACTGTTTTTTTTCTTGTAGTAGCTCGTAAAACTATGTCTGCTTTTTAATTACATTTGAATCAAATCAACGTCACAAACTTTAAGTGCCACTCGCGTGACGCTGTTATTAAAATAGTTTGCTCTAGAGATTCAAAGTAAGGTGTTAATTGATCCTTACGTCGCAGGTCGAATCCTGTGGGATGCATTTGTAGATAAACTCTTTTGATGAGACCATATAAACCGAAATCCCATGTCGCTGTATGTGCTTGAACAAAACGATCCCTAACTGTTCAGTGGTTTTCAGTGCCGTGTATAGGTAAAAATTTGTGGACTTGCATGTAGCTAGCTCCATCGACCAGTGGTAGTGTGTCAACATGATTGAAAATTATCGAACGTAAAACAAACAAAATGTAAAGTATTCAGATACTTAATTTTATATAGAAATTCCTTGAAATGAAATTTAAAATTATGAAATAAGAAAACTTAATGATTAAATTACATGTGGCGTCGGTAGTCCAGTGGTTAAGGTGCCGGACTCCAAACCGAAAGGTTGTGAGTTCGAATCCTGACCGCGACAAGCCGACCTTGTGTCCTTGGGAAAGGCACTTTACACGAATTTCCTCACTCCACCCAAGTGTAAAACGGGTACCTGGCTATAGACAGTGAAAGATATTGTCAGAATGTAAGTGTTCTAGCGCTGATAATGGCAGCTTGCACTGAGAAAGATTCTGGATTGTTTAAGGTCTGCTGGGGGTAATAATGTATTGTAAAGCGCTTTGAGTAGCATCTATGCTAGAAAAGCGCTATATCAAAAACAATCATTATTATATTATTATACAAAGAGATAAAATAGATAAGCACGGAGTTCTATAAAAATTAATTATTGTGTCCGAAAAGAAACATTCAGACCCAAAAGAGAATAGCAAATACTTGTTTTAATTTGAGGAAGAAAAATGACAATCTAGTGTCTGTTGATGGTAACATTGAATATAAAGAGTGTTTGTTTGTTTCTTGGGACCAAATATCTTGTACACATTCTAAAGAGAGTAGGGGATGTTTTGATTCAAATGCTTCAGAAATATACGGGTAGTGTTTGAGTTTGAGTAATAAATGGTACCTGAAAGAAGTTAGTATTTTCTAGTTTGAAAAAATTATTTTTTTTGGTGGTGAGGGTTGTTTGTTTGGTTTGGTCAAATTGTTGAGGTAAGAATTAGAAAGAAAAAATCCAGAACTAAACTTAACTGTTCGTGCGCAATAAATATACAGTTTTTTTCAATGGAAGGCACTGTAGCTCTCCGGTCTGTCAAAATATTTTTTTCGGAGAGCTACAGTTCTGCAGCTAATTTAAGAGCAGTCCCATAATCTTGGCTATTCAAATGCAATAGAAATTATTTTTAATGTTTCGTCTTGAATCTCTAACAAATCAGTTGTAGCTGACTTGAATCTGCAAGCATGGAACTGTTCCTATACTTCCTTTGAGATCTTCCAGATAACAATGTTCAACTCCCATGAGTATTTTCAGTACTTTGATTTTACCAAAATCATCACGACCTTCACTACAAGTTTTTCAAACTTCGTTTATTCTCAGTAAAAAAACATGTTCTCTGATTAATTTCATGGATTCCTTTAAGTAAAGGAGAGAATTCTTAAATAATTTTAAGCAGAAATTATAATTTAATTTTAATGATGAAAAAACACACCGAGATTTGCGATTTCTCGGAAACTCGGCCGATCAGAGGTACGTACTTATTTTGAAGAAAACGAAATTACTTCTTATATATAAGAAGTATATACAGGGTTCTCCATGAGCTGTTTTACTGTGTTGCTCCCGACACATTAAAATTTTCTCTGACACAGTAAGGATTCAAATTTCATGCATGCGACACAGTAAAAATTTTGCCGACACAGTAAGAGTTGTGATAATTAGAAATTTTAAACACACAAATTCTCTCTAACTGACACTTTAATCAAACAATTCCACGGTTTTTCAATTCAAAAAGTTATACATTGTAACACTTAATTACTAGGGCTTCACCTTGAGTAATCAAAATGATCAATCAATTATCTCCTAGACTCTCGCCGGACTTTACGCATGCCGGAACAAAGACAAATAAATTGTTTTTCACAATTCAATGCACCGGTTAATTGGTAGTTGCAATAAAATACATTATATTATTTATGAAAAATATTTAAATATGTCTTTTCTATATAACCACGGCTCTAGAACTATGTAAGCACTGCAAATCAAACATACCGAAGTCATTTAATTGATGTAAATAAACTGCCGAAAATTTTGAAATTTCAGCATGTTCAAGGAACTCTTTAAAATATTTTACTGTTCTGAGGTTCCTTTTTTGTAATGCGGTAACTCGATCAAGAAACCTGAAAAATAAACACGGCAAATCTACTTTCAAAAATGTTAAGTAGTTCGACTATCGGTCAGAATTTCCTCTTCTTTTCAGAACGTTTTTCCTTTTTATCAGTATGTACGACCATACAATTGTGTAACGAATTAGCGATTTTTAAATAAGTGTGTGCTTGTAATCTTTTGTAATTATAATGAATTATGATTCAGTTGCGAATTTGTTCGCGTAAATACAGCGAAATATTAGTGCTTCGCGTAAACTCTGCAACACAGTAAAATCTCAAATGATGGAGAACCATGATATACATGTATAATAAGTACTAAAACTGATCTTGGATGATATTTTGATAGATAAGTAAACGTTTTGATCTGAAATATCTGATAGTATAACATGTAGTGATATAAATAATGAAAGTTGATTTACGGAATCCCGCAACGTACGTGATATCGCGAGACTTGAAAGAGTTGCCTATCCCCTTAGTATATAGGTCTACAGCTAGGTTAAGGACTCCCAAACATATTTCAGTCTATGCAGAGCTTCGAGAAATTGATTATTTGCCGCAGGATGAAACTGCACAAATGAATCTCGTTGAATAAAAAATTATTTTTTATTCATATACACTCTTACATGCAATGATCTCTAATAATTAGGGATGTCAAATCGGTCAATATTTGATAATCGCTTACTCGGACGTTTTTCCGATCGAGTACCCAGGTACTCGGTAAATTGTAAAAACAGTTAAGCTGTGTTAAGAAGGCTGGGGGTGGGGGGGGGGGTTCAACAAATTAACCACAAATTAACCACCAGATTTAACTTTTATTTTTTAGATACGGTATCTTAAGCTGTCAACTTTCATTTGGCAAAGAAAAAAATCATAGATTTTAGCATTAAATTTGATCATTTTTTGTATATCTTTATATGTAGCTCTTCTTTTAAAGGAGGTCGAAATAGTCTAAAAATGGCTACCACCCCCAGCCTCTTTAAACCCAAATGTTTTTAGTGCATGCTTACAAACATCGAGTTAAACGAAAATAATTTATTAAACTTAATTTTATTCATTTATTTTAAAAATACACACACACGGAAGAGATCAATTTGATAACCAATATTTGCAAATGATTTACAATATTTCTTCTGGGGAAGATGCATTAATCAATCTAATAATACCTAATAATCACACTAACGAAACAGAGGTAACGGACATGGTTAGGATCCATAGTCGTGTATTATTATTGTATCCCCTGTATGCGTTAAATTTACTCCACATAGCTGTCTTTAAACATTTATTTTTCAATCTTCACTTACACGTATAATCAAAATATACTTTTCTTTACATTTGTAAGTTGGTAACAGCATTCCTATGTTTGTCAGATTTCAGTACCATTTACTAAATAATTCAAAAATGATTTAAAGAAAACAGAGCATACTTAAACGATCCTCAATGAAAACAAATCATTGAAACCATCCAAAAATTAAGGACCTCAAAAGGTGAGAAAAACAGGTAATTGGTCACTAATTACTGTACGAGGGTCATTCAAAAAATACGTAGACAATGCTTCTCATCGTCATATGATTATTACAAGATTATAGATCAATACATTTTCGTAAACATAATCATTTATTTTGTCGAAGTGTGAAGTTTCATTCCATTTCATTAAACAGAACTCACGTTAGCCAAAATTAAAAGCAACATGTTAAATGTAACCACGGAGCACGGTTAACCAATATTGTAACGTCAAAAACAACGCTGAGAAAGATTGTCAAAAGTATACACATTTTTGCTATTTCAAACACGGTTTGTTGCGTCTTCTCCATTCAAAACACATATCCACAATACTTAACACCTGGTTTGTTAACAATTGTACAATTATAGCTTGAATTAGAACGTTATTGTTTTCAAATTCTTTGATTTACCATGCAACTTTATTATTTCTGCAACATTGAAGCACACATCATGTTCAATGACGTTTCTAACCTTTTTGACAATATTTTTAACTTTAACCTGTTTCTTTGCAGACAATCCATCGTCCGATTCAAACTCGCTACCACTCAAAAATTGTATTTTCAACTTAATACAAATACACAGATTTTTTTTCCATACAGATCCTGATTTATAAGGATTTTTTTAAGCTTATAGAAAAAGTTTCCCAAATGTAAAGTCTAATTTTATTGCTACTTGCTGCTCCGTGACGTCCTCCAACGTCATGGTTTTTTGCCTTTTTTAATCAAGTCCATATGTATTTAGAAGCTGATATATTTTAAATGGAACAAGATATTACATAATCTGATTTCATTTTAATTAATACATCAATACTTTATTTAAACATGTAAATTTTATTTCGTTTCAGCTCCATTTATTAGAGGTATAGCTGTAAATACTTTAAAGTGAAAATTAGAAAATTACTCAATTTTGACAGTGCTCCGTGACCCCATTTTTGCTGTTCTAAATCCTTGGTAATTTTGATAAATATGAGGATACATTTCAATTTTTTTACTCAAATTATTTAAATCTATTGTTAAAATATTTGTACCAAATTTGGATATAATATGACGTTAAATAAAAAAGTTAGGACAAAAGTCTATGAACTTTTTGAATTACCCTCGTATATATACAGCCACAGGCGATAACGGGTGTTTTTCAGGAGTAGGCGACGGTGCTCTTATTATCGAATGCACGTTTAAGTTAATTTTTGATAAGTTTTTTTGATAAATATATGTACTTTGGAATAGGAAAAAAATATACATCCGAGTAACCGAATACCAGTTTTATTATTCGATAATCGGACGAACGTTTAACAGGTCGGAGAGAATACTCGAAATCGGGTATTATCCGTGAAATCGCGTATAATACTCGATATTAGGGTATCGTTCAATCCGCGAAATCGGGTATAGGAGGTGTAAACACCTAATAAAACCTAAAGAATGGGATGGCGCATGTTTTCGAGTTAACTTTCATCTAGATACACATGTTTTCTAAAGATATCACTAGCCAAGTAAGAATTTGGGCCTCAAGATTAATGCGCTCGGGACAACAAATACCCGTGGAGCTCAGTACATTTCATGATCTGCACACAAAAAGGCGTTCGATTTGCTTTATATTTTACCTTATGTTGAAAGTATATGCACCTTCCTAATGTTCATTCCCAACACAACAGAATTGTAAAGTATCAGAATTCGGGAATTTATAATAATATCACATCAACACGAAAAACATGAACAATTTGTAAATAAATAAGATTATACGGAAACACATTTCACACACCAGATATGATGCCATGTATAAACAAGAGATTGTCTATTCTATATAATTATGCGTCATTAATTACTTTAACATTCATCTTGTGCATAAAATCAAATTTATTTTATGAATGTATAAATAATGTAATGATAAAAATGTCTAAAATTTCGGCTAAAAGAACCCTCTTTCTCTTTTTTTGAAAATCTTTAATTTCTTTTTTATTTATCATTCAAACATATTTGCAGAATATGTCTTCAAAATTTTCGCACAGACAGTGATATTTTCAGGAATACAGTTTATGAGAGAACATAACTGTTGATCGTTTAATTTCGCTAAGTCATCAATATTTTACCATTTCCTGGCGACTTCAAAAGGTGGGGAGGCTAAAGGCTTCTTGACCACCTCTGACAAAACAACCTCGACTGTGTTCTACATGTGTCTAAGAGACCTTTCTTTGAATGTCACGGTCGGTTAAACTCGGTCATATATTTTTAATCGTAAGGAAGAGGGGGGGGGGGGGGTTAGGTTCGAACTTTAGTACCTAAATATTTCTCCAAACACCAAAACTTTACCCATTTTTAGCCTATACTGCGAGGTGTCTGTAGAAAGTGGGGGGGGGGGGCTTTACCTATATAACAAGGTTCAATGTATATACTAAGTATATATTGGGGAAAAAGTGGGGGGGGGGGGCTAAGTCCCCCTAGCCCCCCCCCCTCCCCTGGTTCCGACGCCTAAGATAAAGAAAGGAAATGGCTACGATTTTTATGAAATTTTAATGTCCGATGAGGAATTATATTCCCAAAAAGGAAGACAAGAGTTTCCAAGGCAATTGAACACTCCATTATTTCAGATTGTTCATTAACATGTTCATAAACGTAAAAACTATAAGAAATTTGAAAACTTGACTATGTAATTCATATATCAATATGACTGTACCTCGATCTATATTGAGAAATTCAATGTATTTTAACTTCATGAAAAAATGTACACATTTGACTTTTATTTATAACCCCCCCCCCCTTCAAAAAAAAAAACACGAAAATCCTGTTCATATGACTTCTCGCTCTAAATTTTCACAAAATGCATAAAATAAAGGTAAAATAGTATATTTTTTATCGATTAAAATGCAACCAAAAAATTTACGATGTCTTTGAAATAAAAATTTCATGCTAAATTGACATAAAAAAAAGATACTCCGCTTCAATTAGCTATTTTCAAACTGTTTTCCCGTGGTTATTTATTTCATCTTATTTTATTTTCTTCTTTATAATAACGTTGGTATTCTATAATGGCAGAGATATACAATTTTGACTCGCTTATACTGTACTCTCTAACTGTTAGGAGTAATTTATATTTCACGAGAAAGGGACGCCATACATTTTTCAGTAAAAATACATAACACGGCGTTAGTCGTTTAATTTCTTTAAAATTTCACTTTTTGTGAATTAGTGCACAAATTAGAAAATTAAGTATATGGAATACTTTAATGGGAAATAAAGACAAACGAAGTGTAGTTATTTGTTTTTAGAAATTATATTGAAAAATAATAACGCCATTGTGTCCTCTTTGTTACCCCAGCAGTGTTTGTTGTGTGATTTTAAAGTTATTTGACAACCTTATGAATTAGGTTTAATAAAAATAAATCCACAAGATACTGATGTACAAGTAACAGTTACTGGCATAATGCGCCTTTGCTTTATTCTTTAGTTTTTATAGAAAGTTGCACGGAATACCCGATTTCGCGGATTCAACGATACCCTAATATCGAGTATTATACGCGATAACACGGATAATACCCGATTTCGAGTATTCTCTACGACCTGTTTAACCGTGTACTCGCTGACATACCTACTAAAATTAATATGAAAATAAATCTGCTTGTAACTTATATTGATATTCTAACACTATTTGAATGTAAATTGACAGCCAACTTGATCTCGCTGTATTGACAGAGATGCCGTCTTAGCTATAGACCTGTGGACACGCAGTTTTTCTGTACCTGGGACGCATATCAAGCTATTATTGCAATTTGTAAATATGCAAATTAAAACTAAATAAGGGTGATGTGACTAAAATTGAGTCATATTTTGGAATGTATTTATAAATATTTCATAATCTTATTAAATTGATAACAAATAGGTCTCACATGAAGCCGCAGGCATGCATATTTATACAACAACGCACTTAAATCACAGGCACAAGACCTCGAAAATCTCAAAAGTTCAACAATATCCGCTTAACTATAAAGGCTCTTTGATAGCATTGATAGCTGCTTTTACGATAAAAATGTAACTCGTAAAGTTACTTACCTGGTCACTGGTCATTTGCAAAATTATTTTGTTAAGAAACATTTTGATTGAACTCTGAAGTTGACATCAAAATGATGCTTGAGTTTCTGAATGACAATATCTATGTGGTTTTTGCTGACCAGGTCTCCCAACAATCCATTTTTATTCCCATGGGTACCAATCCATAATAAACAGACCTCGTTTTGTATTCATTTGAAGCAGAATCTGCGCAAAATCTAATGCGAAAAAAGATGAAAACGTTTGCTGTGGCCTTCAACTCGACCTTTAGAAATATCGACAACGTATTGTCAATTTACAATCATCACGGTAATTTCCATTCCTAAGAGAGCCGTTCAAAAATTACGCGGACTTGTTGCACAGAAGAAATATTTGTTGACATAATCGGGCAAAATTTTACAAATGATATAAAAGAATCTTTTTTATATGGTCTTCAAAATTTCATATCAAAATGTTGTAAATTGGTATTAATTTTGAGTGATTTTTCGGGACATACCATTAAGTCACGGCGCAGGAAAATCTTCGACGTCACAAGCATTATATATATATGTGATTGAGCTTTCATTTTCTCAACATTTTCCCTTGAGTTCCTGTATAGTTTGAGTTACCTTATCTACTCAACACCAAAACACAATTTATTGTCAAGCTTAAAATCTATTAAACAAGTAAAGAATATTCTTTTTTTTTTTGTTTAAAAACGAAAACTACTATATTGGTGACTCTCAATCACGTTCTTTACAGTCCGGATAAAGTTAACTTTTCGTCTATAATCTTCTTCCCGTCCTCCCGTATAGCCTTTTTATAGAGGTCTAACTGTCTAAAATTTCATAATTTTGTGGGCGATTGTCACGAGTAGCCTAGTTTACTACATGTTTTATTATGAATATTTTGCATCTATGTTGCCGATATCTCGAACATTACGCATATTTTAAACAAAGTTTGGTGCGCCGTCAATTCAGGAGACGTCAATTTCACACTCGTTTTCATGGGAATCGCATCAGAGAAAAATCACTATATTTCTGTTAGTACTTCAAATATTACGTCCAAAATCTAAATACATAATAATGGAACAATTTAAAGGTACATTTGAGAAAATTGTTGTTAATCAATGAGTTAAATTTTTGAATTCGCATGCTTTTTCTTCAATTTTTTTGTCGTGCGCCGTACCTCTCAATATCAACATACCGATAATTAGGTCTTTCCACCTTTCTGTGGAAAGACCTATTGATTTTCTTCTGTTTCTTATTAAGGTCTTTCGTCTTCACGGAAGACCTTATAGTGATTCTATTGTTTCTTATTATTATTATTCTTATTTTTTTTGACTTTCTAATTTTGTGCACGCGATTTCTCGAAGACTACTGGATGAAATTACATGAAATTTTCAGGCGAATGTGTTGTTACATGAATTTATTATATTCGAGAGAAAATTTGGAATCTCACTTCCGGTGCCAAGTTACGGACAATCATCTGAAATTAAAATGACATTTTGTCCACGATTAAACTCAAAAACGGTAAAAGATATCAATATGAAACTTTCAGGGATTATAGATCGTGATATATACTATCCAGGACGCGACTTTTTGTTAGTCGTCGGTACTTCCTGTCGTTAGGAGAAGCGATTTGAAAATATCGTATTTTCTAACTTTTTTGTTATTCAATATTTTTTATTTATTTTTGGAATATTAATAGTGACCCTTCTATTGATGCTTACTATATACGTTGTTTGAATATTGGTTAATCTGAACTCTAGATAGTAATATTTGAAAATCTGAAGCGGGTCCAAGATGGCGTCTGCCTCTGTCAACACCGCCATTTCGCTAGTACGGGTTTATGGAGGCAGCTGAGCGTTTGATTAAACCATTCTGACATAAGGATACATGAAGTGTAAAAAACTACTTGGACTTTCACGTAGTAGTACGTTGATATTACGTGTCAATCTTAAAACTTAATTTCCGTTTCACTGCTTTAGTTTAACTGGGCTAGATACAATATGTAATGTGTACAATGTGTTAAATATACCTTCTTAACGTCGAAATAAAATAAAAACGATAAGAACGTTTTATTTATTTAATTTCATTGAAGCTATCACACCTATTTAATAGATCAGTCCAAAGAAAAGGCGCAAATATTTACTCGTGGCGTTTGGCGCGAAATTATCAATAGTGACCCGCCTTTTATAATTCTTAGACAGGTGTCCTGTTGCAAATGTGTATACAAGTATATTTAGAGCATTGCTCCCAATAGCTTGATGGTTTGCGCGTTAATAGATCACGTAGTAATTACGTTACAATTCTGTGTTAAACTAAAGATTTATTCCAGGGTCTTCTCAAACGTCTTCTGTAACTGTTTTTGGGTGGTTCTCAATGTAGGAAAAAAAGACTAAATGAGCAAATGAGATATACCTATTATCATTTGTTTTGCAAGACGGAAAACAGATCTTAAATCATAGTTATAAGTTATAGTTTTTCAAGAAACAATATCGATGCATGTATATAGTAAGTATAAAACGTATAACCACTGTTTTTCCCATGCACACTTGTGTGATATTAAACGAATAGAAAAGACAAAAATAAGAAAACCATTTTAATAAGATCGTCTAATGGAGTTTATATTAACATTCTTTTCTCAAAGATCTGAATCAAGTTATGGAACATAAATGGTATCTGATTCCTTGACTGTCATAGAGCGAGGCATGTTTTTCGGCGAAACATTTCAACCTTCTTATGAAAGCACTTCTGAGACGGGATATAAAAAAAATTAAATTATAGCCATTTCACTGCTTTTGTGTTACTTTTCTATAGAATGTGTACATGTGTTAATTATATTTTATAAACCTCGAAATGTAGGCTATGAGAACGTTCTTTTTTTTTATTTCATTGAAGCTATCACACCTATTTAATAGATCAGTCCAAAGAAAAGGCGCGAAGATTTAACGTGGCGAAATTATGAATAATGGCTCGTCTTTTATAATTCTTAGACAGGTGTACTGTAGCAAAAGTATACACAAGTACATTTAGAGCAGTACTCCCAATAGCGTAATGGTTAGCGCGTTGGGGATAAAAGGGGAAAAAAGCGGATGGGATTTTCATGCTGGTGACCTGGATTCAATTTGTGACCAAAATTTTTAATCATTTCTCAGCCAGAATCGTACGGAAGACCTCTCGTTGCTCGCAACGAGATCTAATCTAGTTATTATTATTCTTTTTTTTTAGACAAAATTTTGTGCAGGCGATTTCTCGTAAACTATTCGGTGGATTTCAATGAAAATTTAAGGAATTATAGGTCATTATATGAATTTTATATAAAATTTCGTTCGTTCGAAAATTCTCAACCAGTGCCAAGTTATGGGAAATTTCCTGATTTTAAAATGCAATTTTGTCTTCGAATGTTCTCAAAAACGGCTCAAGGTATTAACTGGAGACTTGTTAGAGATGATAGACCATGCGTTGTAGATGTGTAATTTTGCCTTCGTTTGCGTCGTCAGTACTTCGGTCGCTACAGGAAGTGAATTCAGAATGTGCACTTTTTCAACTTTTTTTGTTTTTCAATATTTTTCTTTTATATAATTAATGGTAATTAAGACCCTACTGGTAATGCCAAATATATAATTTATTTTGGAATTGATCAATCCACACACTAGATATTCGCATTTAAAAATCTGAAGCGTGTTTAAGATGGCGGCGGTCTCTGTAAACTCCGCCATTTAGCAAGTCGGGTTCTAGAAGGTCAGCTGAGCGTTTAGATGAACGAAACTTCTACCAAAAAGATTTATGAAATGTAAAGGATTCTTTAGATTGCTACATCGCAATTACCCTGCATTGAGTATAGTTTTAATATGAGGTTTCCTCAAACTTCTATTGAAATTGCTTTAGTCTGCATCTCATAGTAGAATACAACATGACTACAAGTGGAAATACGATGTCTACAGTCTTTTGTTTTGCACCAGGGAAAACTTATCCTAAACCATGGTTATAAGTAATAGCTTTTCAAGAAACTTGCCTGACTTAATATTCACTATAATTCTGAAGCAATACTTGACTTCTGTTTATTTTACCTCGCAGGCTTATGACATATTAAATGAATAGGAAAGACAAAAATAAGAAAAAAAACATTTTTTTAAAGATTGTTTATTAAAGGGTATATAAATATTCTTGTAATAAATGCAAGTTATTGAACATGAAGAGTAGCAGATTCCTTGACCGTCGGAGGTCGAGTGATTTTTTTTCAGTGAAACATTCCAGTCTTTTCATGAACGTGTAACTCAATCTCCACTTTGGGTGTAAACAGGATACAAAATTCGTAGAAAATCTTTCCGAATTCACAGCTTTGTTGTTACTTGGCCGTATACGATATTATATTTGTATAATGTGATAAATATACTTTCTTACACTCGAAATTCCGGATTTAAGAACATACATTTCTAATTTTCATTGAAGCTATCAGATCCATTCAATAGATCAAACATTTCAAAGGAATAGCGTGAAGAACTACTTGTGACGTTTGGCACGAAATAATATATCATGGCCGACTTCAGTAGTAGACAAATGGCGAAAATAGTGCAGAAATATATAACATTGGCATGCCTGTGTATGGTTTTGCAAGGAATAAAAAGTTGAATACATATCGAATAAAAGAAAGAAAACAGTATCATCTGTTCATCACTTATAGATTATTTATCCTAAAAATTACTGTTAAAACCCAAGCAACAAATTCCGATGTGATCATCTTGAGCAAGTTTGGCGCGAAGATTTACTCGTGGCGTTTAACGCAAAATTATGAATCGTGACCGCCTTTCATTATTCTAAGACAGATGAATTGTTTCAGAAGTAGTATACAAGTAGATTTAGAGATGTGTTCCCAATAGCGTAACAGTAAGCGCTTTGTATTTCCATGTTGGCGACCCGGGCCAATCTCCTTTGTTTCCATAAAAAGTTTTATCACTTTTTCAGCTCGATTTTGCGGTTTGTTTGTTTTTTTTTCAGAATCGGACGGAAGACCCCTCGTTGCTCGCAACGAGTTTCTTTTCTAGTTATTATTCTTCTTCCGCTGATTTTTTATTTCGACATTTATCGAAAAGACTTTTTGTTCTTCGTAAAGGTCATTAAAAGTTATTAACAAATTTGATCCAACGCGTATGAACTATGACCGCTTTCGAAGTTATTGCCCATTTCGCAAGAAATGCTTGTTATCGCTACTCCTCCGAAACCGTAAACTGTAGAGGTATGAAACTTTCATCAATGTCTTCAACTACTTAAGAGGACTCTGGAATCTATTCATTGCGAAAGTATTCGATGACCCCTTCAATGAGTTATAGCCCCTGAAAGTTTTTGAATTTACAAATAATTAAAAATTTTCAAAACGAGAAGTCGTAGAGATATGGGACCAACTGCATAAGATTCATTGGTCTTTTACCATAAAATTTATGTGAAGGTCAAAAGTCAAGGTCACTCTGAAAATTAGAAATTAAGCTCTTCTCATATCTCTTTTGTATTTTAACATATACTTAATGTCTATGCATTAAAAATATGTACTCTTTAAACTGTTTCAAAGATTTCCTTCTTGTCCCATAACATGAACCCTTTAAAAAGTTATTGCCCCTTCTGCTAAAAACCTTGTTATCGCTACTCTTCTGAAACTGTAGATCATAGAGACACCAAACCTTCAATAATGTCTTAAAGGTCTTTAGGCCTAACTTAACTGTATAAATGCAAAAGGATCAAATGACCCTTTATATGAGTTATTGCCCTTTAACTTCTTTATACTTACTATTAAACCTTATAACTTGTATTCTATAAGTCGTAGAAGCATGGGGTCAATTGCATTGTGACCCTTGACCTTTGACCTTAACAAAAAAATCAAGGTCAACGGTCAAGGTAATTCGTTTTAAAATTTTTTATTTTTTCTATGATTTAAGAGAGTTTTTATTTTCTTTTTCACGGAATTTAATTTTTAGGAGTCAGATATAAAAACAAATTTGAAATTCAAATTCAAAGAAGGTGGAAAGACCTCTTATTGTTCTGTGAACAATAAGTCTCCTAGTTTTAGTAGAAACAGTCCGCGTAGTTTTTGAACGGCCCTCTTATGTCGATACTATATGGTGAGCTTAAGATAAAAGATACTTCAGATTCTGACTCTTCAGTTTCATACTTGGATATTTTACGTGAAAAAGACGTAAATAGAAGTCTTAGAACCAAGCTGTATAAAAATGTGATGAGTTTATCATTTCTATCGTCAACTTCCTTTAGTTAAGCAGCAGTATAGGTACGATACCTGCATACAGAATTTGTATACATTTCAACTGTACAATACCTGGAGAGCATGCGCTACGTATGAACAATTTCGTAAAGGAGGTAAATTTTTGACTAACTCGTTGATGAAACAAGAATCCCAGTAGTCTCGAATAATGTCATCATTTCGTAAATTCGGCACAAAAGTCGCAAAGAAAGGTGTAAATTCATACGCCGATGGCTCGAATCCCACTGTGGGACATGGAGACCGGTCCTTTGAATGCGACCGTGTAAACCGAAGTCCCGTATCGCAGTAGGTGCTGGCACGAAAAAAATCTCTCCCGACTGAATAGCCATGAGTGCCGCGTATAGGATAAAATTTGCTGCTCTCCACCGGCAAGTGATGGCGTCTCAATATGAGTAAAACATCTCCAGAAGGATGTTAATAAATATACATTTACAATCAATTCGTAAATTAAACTGTCGATACAATGAAATTGTCGGCAAATACAATTGATTATTGAGTCAAGTGCTGACTGACATGTTTCACACTTATGGTTAGTCCAGTATTTATACACTGAATTGACAAGTGATTTCTCCGTTATTTCCCGATCATGACAATGAGTACGCGGCGGGTGTGACTGGTTGGCAGGGGATGCTCGCTCCTCTATGGCACCTGATCCCAATTCTGATCTCTTGGAAGTCCTTTCTTGTTCTGTTCCTAGTTTGTATTGTTTGATGGAATTTGATATGAAATACTGTTTATTATTATATACCCATCAATTTCCTTGTTTTTGTTACTGTTAATTTTACAGAGTTTGATCCGATTTTCCGGATCACCACACTGTGGTTTTCTGAATCCATATCACCACTCTCTGAAACTGATGACGTAGTACGCAAAAACATGACGTTATTTTTCTTGCGCGTTAAAAAGTCCCTTGTTATTATGCTTTGTTTTATGAATAAATATTATACAATTGATCTCAAAAGTTTTATTCTGCTATATTTAGCTAGTTATGAGGGGGTATATAATAAATTTATCATTATAACAGTAACTTGATCCGAAGAGCCGTATCACGTCTCGTTGACAAGCGCGGATCATCAGATCAAACTCGACGCTTCGCGTCTCGTTAGATCTGATGATCCGCGCCTGTCAACTCGACGTGATACGACCCTTCGGATCAAGTTACTGTTATAATAATATATATTTATCTCCATATATTTCATACATCCCCTTAGTAACTCAGTCAATATTCACTTACCTAGTGCTCACATGTAAACGTGTAAAACAAAAAAAAAACATTTAAAATCAATCTAATCTCTCTGTAACTTTATTCTTACCTCTTGGATCTGAAGACTTTTTAGCTGTAAAAAGGAAGAAAAAAGGAATTTTAGTTTATTTCCTTAATAAAAAAAATCAGTAATAGATACATGTATATCCAAAATTTAAATGACGTCTCAGTAATCGGATAACAATATAAAAAAAATGAAAAGAAAACACAAGATGACAAGACAACACACACACAAAAAAAACACTAAAGAAAACAAAAAAAGAACTTTGCACAAATGTTATCTCATTTGTTACAACTTGATAGAGAATTTCCTGAACATCAAAACAAAAAACTGGAATCTAAATTGACCTCAGAGTGTCAGAAAGCATTCAATCATCTAAAAGAAAAATTGACTTCTCCTCCATTATTGGCTTATGCAGAACTCAGTGAATTGTTTCTATTGGACGTAGATGCCAGCATAAATTGATTAAGAGTCGTCCTATCCCCAAAAGAAGAGGAAAATTACGAGTAATTGCGTACACAAGTAAAACGCTGAAAGCAAAAGAACGTAAAATGAAAAACTCGAGGAGAATGAAATTAGAATAACTGGCATTAAAATAAAGATTTAAAGAAAAATTCCAGGATTTGCAAACACATTTACAGTATACATGTACATGGATAAAACCAATTTGTGCTATTTATTCTCAGCAAAATTTGGTGCTTAGGAGCAACGCTGGGCGTCACAACTTGCTAATTATGACTTCGATATCAAATACTGCTCTTGAAAATATAACACAAATGCTGATGTACTATCGACATTACAGTCGTAGCAATCAGAATGGACTCCAATCCATTTAAGTTAGCGCGGAATTCTTTGAAATAGCTTGATTTACTTGATAGGGAAATGGTATGGTAAAGATATTAAAGCTATTTAGTTAATGAATATCCTTGTCCTTGTTACAAGAATCTTAATATCTATATTTAAAAAAAAATTGTGTAAAAATGACAAGGTCCTGTGAGCAGGAGTGTGCATCGTCGTTTAGTGTCAAATAAAAACATGATGAAAATTGTGATTTAAATATGTCTTCAAAAACAAGGCTCGTCTCTGATAGACATGCTAATTGTTTTATTTTCTGTATGTACCGGAAGGTGAAAAAAATAATATTCAGAAAGACGACAAAAGATGGAAATAAAAAAGTGTAGCAAGTCCTAGAAAGTTTAAATATTATTGTAAACAGCACTTGGGTTATTTGTATAGTTTCTGTTTGTGTGCTGAACAAAAACCAATAAAGACAAGCCCATATAACTGTCAAGTGAACTAGTCAAACACCGTTAAATATTTCAGGAAAGGAAGAATTTTCACCATGTAAGAATTTTTCGCGAGAAATGGAAACATTTGATTTTCTGAATAAGTAGGTTATTTTCTAATGACTTTTTTCTTTGTCCCGAGGAAGGGACAGGGCGTCCCGAAAATTTGACAATTTTTATATCTACAAATTCTCATGATAATGCGACAAGACAATTCTACGAAAGCCCAGAAGGCTCATTCGAGATTCGAGATTCGAAATACGAGATTCGAGATTCGAAATACGAAATTCGAGATTCGAGTTTCGAGATTCAAGATCTAAAATAATCAATCAAAAGGCAGTTTGAGATTCAATTACTCCCCTGTATTATTTTTTACTATCAAAAAAATCGTTGAGTATTTTAATACCGAGGAGGTCATTTGATCTAAATTACAACGCAAGAAAAAGTGTTATATATTATCAAAACGAAATTTAAATAAATATTGAATTTTGGTCTGCAAGATATGCTTAATTAATTTATAATAGCTTCTTAAATGTCATAAGAGATTTATTTAAAGAAAATATATATTTCGTGTTATCTACTTTGGATACAGGGTTGTTGACATGATAGTAACCTTAAA
>NW_026934710.1:0-6228 GCF_032062105.1 Saccostrea cuccullata | reverse complement strand
ATCTCAGAACCGGAAGTGACATCATCAAAATAAAAAAATATATGTCTAGATTTTTTCATGTTCCATCAACCCTGAAAGTTTCATGAAAATCGAGCAAGCCGTTTCCGAGAACTCGCGTGCACAAAATCGGTAAGAAAAAAAAGAAAAAAACTGTGGAAAAGAAACCTAAGAATAACAGAAAGGTCTTCCGTTGGAAACGGAAGACCTTAATAACTAGAAACTCTTGTTGCTACAGCAACAAAGAAGGTCTTCCGTTCTCCTCTATTTATCTGTAAGAAGGATATTTTTCTATTTAAAAAAAATAAATGAAGGACAAAATGCAAAAAAAAAAAAATCCTCCATCTAGGCTCGATCCCAAAACCATTAGAATGAAAGTTGGACACGCTAACCACTGAGCCATCGAGTTCCACAACAAAAAAGGTATTTTGTAAACTTATCATTTTAAGGTTGAAGGAAGTAGTTTCGTAGTGAAAGAAATAGTTTATTAATTAATTCATATCAGTTTATTGTCTTGATCTGTCACCATTGCCAAGATCTGGCTATGCTTACTACTCAGTTTGAGGACCGGAAATCATGTGACCGGAAGTCAGTTTTTAAAAAGATATTTGTAGCTACTCTAGACATTTGCCATCTGAATAAAGTGTCCAAAATCATTTCAAATACTCATTCTATAAAATATATTTATGGGATAGTATGATACTCAATTAATGAAGTTTTTCTCACATAACCGGAAGTTGCTGTTTTTGTTTCTTTTGGGACGGACATATATCGAAACAACAATTGAGATGCAATAGTGTGATGCCAAGTATTCCTAAAAGAAAAGTTAAAATTCATGATTTCTTTGATCACTTCCTGTGACGACCGGAAGTGACGGCAGACAATCTAATCTTAATTGTTTTTGCCAACTCATCAAGATTAACCACTTTATTAAGTTTGGTGTCTTCATCTCTCACCGTTTACGAGATCTAACTATGATAACTTCTCATTTTGAGGACAGGAATTCACGCGACCGGAAGTGGGTTTTGCAAAAATTTCTTGACGTTTATGTAGACAGTTGCAGTCTGAATAGCTTATCTAAAAATCATTACAAATTAGGGATGTCAACGAATAGTCGACTATTCGACTGTCAGTCGAAAGGACCGACTATCGAATAATGCGACCGACTATCGACTAAATAAAATACGATAAAAAAGATAAAAAATAACTCTTGATTACAAATTTATGAAAAAGTTCATGGGTTATCTTTCTTTACAAAGTCATTACTAGCTATTCATTTGTGAGTATTATTCACTACGTAAGAACCTTTCAGAAAAATCAAACCCCCAATTAGGTCTAGATTTCATAGATTTTCAATTCAGTTTTGAAAATGCCACCACCGAAATCAACCGTGTGGAAATTTTTTAAGCGAAACTTTGATGAAAAAACTGTAAAATGTACGTTATGCAAAGCTGTATTAAGCTATTGCGGAACTACTTCCAATATGCGAATGAAAACTAATTCCCAATGATCGCTAAACTGGCCAGAAAATTTCTTGGTTCTCCTGCCACATCAATGCCCTCAGAACGTATATTTTCTTCGGCGGGATTACCGTACTCGTCACAAAATTGAGAAATCGTCTGTCTTCAGAGGTTGTTGACAAAATTATTTTCCTGATCAAAAACTGTTGACTTTTCATTATCAATGTATAAATGCATAAATGCTCTTCTATAACCTGATAATTGCCAATAACAATTGTTTTTCTGATAAATTATGAATCACTGTGCTGGGTTTTGTTTGTAGAATTATAATGAAAACACGGTTAATTAGCCTTTACATTCCATCCAAAATATTGTTCTTTAATTAATATTCAAAGGTTCACATACGGTAGCAGAGACACGTTTTGATAATTTGATAATTACTTTTATAAAAACACGCATACATTGTAGTGTTGGAAGCCAGGTCATTTAACTGTTTTAAAGTTAATACGGTAATCGGTATTAATAATGTCACACGGACACCTGACGTGTAGATACTGTGTTTATCTTATTTTGTTTAAATGAGTTAAAAAAATATTTGCTGGTAGTTTTTGATGCATATTAAAACTAAATAAATATAATTTCATGTAAACATAATAGCTAGAAGTCGAGTGCCTGTGAATATCTGTCAAAAGCATACGTAATGCATAAACCAAAGAAGGATAACTCTTGCATAGTCTATGCAAACGAAGGTAAAACGGATATTAAGATTTTATTATGAAATAAATGTTCCGAATAGTCGATTATCGTTCGAATAATGCAATCGAATGTTCGACTAAGGAAAATAAATATTTTGACATCCCTATTACAAATACTTTATAAATAAATGATACTTATTGGAAAGAAAAATACTGAAATTATGTAGTTTCCATCTTATAACCGGAAGTTGTCTCTTTTTGTTTCCAGTGGTACTGAAATATTTGAAAACAACAAATAAGATGCTATAATGTGAAGCTAAAACAGTTTCATAAAAGAAAAGTTGAAAATTTCAATTTTTTGGATCACTTCCTGTGACGACCAGAAGTGACGGCGGACAATCTTATCACAACTGATTTTGTCTACTTATCAAGATCTATCACTCTAGATAAGTTTGGTGTCTTTATCTTTTACTGTTTTCGAGATCTAGCTACGATAGCTTCTCATTTTGAGGACAGGAAATCACGCCACCGGAAGTGAGTTTTGCAAAAATTTCTTGACGTTAATGTAGACAGTTGCAATCTGAATAGCTTATCTAAAAATCATTACAAATACTTTATAAATAAATGATACTTATTGGAAAGAAAAATACTGAAATTATGTAGTTTCCCTCTTATAACCGGAAGTTGTCTCTTTTTGTTTCCAGTGGTACTGAAATATTTGAAAACAACAAATAAGATGCTATAATGTGAAGCTCAAACAATTTCATTAAAGAAAAGTTGAAAATTTCAATTTTTTGGATCACTTCCTGTGACGACCGGAAGTGACGGCGGACAATCTTATCACAACTTATTTTGCCTACTTATCAAGATCTATCACTCTAGATAAGTTTGGTGTCTTTATCTTTTACTGTTTACGAGATCTAGCTATGATAACTTCTCATTTTGACCGGAAGTGAATTTTATAAAGATATTTATGTTCCCCAAACGGAGTTTGGGAACATATTGTTTTTACTCTGTTTCTTATTATTATTATTATTATTTTTTTTCTTATTTCTTCTCCTGTACTTTTTTTGTCCGCGAGTGTTCTCAGAAACTGTTCACCCAACTGAGCTAAAACCTTTGTAGGGTTAATAGGTGTGTAGTGTAGGTGTGCGGAACGAAGGTCATTTTGCGCGCATACGCATGCACGTGCGTGCGCGTGAAATGAGTGAATTGACTGATATACTTAAAATAGCTATTACTTTTACATTTTTTGATGAAATGATTTGAAACTCATTATATAAAGATATATTAATACTATTGATAATGTGACACTGTCAAATTAGCACGAACTCACGCGCATGCACGTGCGCTTCGCTCTGATTGGCTAAAACAAAAATCTCAGTATCTTCTCTGTTTTTTGATGAAATGCTTTGAAATTCAAAATATAGTCATGAATTAGGATATCCTACAATATGATATAGAAAAAATTTCATGAAATCACGCGCATGCACGTGTGCTGCAATCTGATTGGCTGACACTTTAATTGACTATGTCGCCTTTGTTTTTTGTCGAAATGCTTTGAAATTTAAAACATAGTCATACATTAGGATGCCCTGCAATATGATATACAAAAAATTTCAAGAAATTACGCGCATGCACGTGTGCTGCGATCTGATTGGCTGAAACTTTAAATGACTATATCTCCTTTGTTTTTTGACGAAATGCTTTGAAATTTAAAACATAGTCATACATTAGGATGCCCTGCAATATGATATACAAAAAATTTCAAGAAATTACGCGCATGCACGTGTGCTGCGATCTGATTGGCTGAAACTTTAAATGACTATATCTCCTTTGTTTTTTGACAAAATGCTTTGAAATTTAAAACATAATCATTCATTAGGATATCCTACAATGCCATACAGAAAAATGATCATGAAATCACGCGCATGCACGTGTGCTGCAATCTGATTGGCTGACACTTGAAATGGCTATAACTCCCTTGTTTTTCAACCAAACAGGATGGGATTCAGAACATAAATAAATATAAGGGACTCCTACAAGAAGGTATTGTCATCATGCACGTGCTCGCACGTGCGTGCATTTGGAACGAATGAAATTAGAAATACACTTGAATGAGTGATTTTTAATAATTTTGGACTGAATGCTTTCACAAATAGTATATTACAGGGAATATGGAACTAAAAGGGAGTTGGGGAGCGTTTGGGGAACATCTGTAACGGTTCCCGTTACAATTAGCACTAGTTGACGTTAATGTAGACATTTGCAGTCTGAATAACATATCCAAAAATCATTTCAAATACATTACGCATAAAAAATATTGATGGGAGAGAAAAATACTGAAAATATGCAGTTTTTTTTCTTGTAACCGGAAGTTGTCGTTTTTGTTTCCGGTGGGACTGATATATTTCGAATCTACAAACAAAATGCTATAATGTGAAGCAAAAAAGTTTCAAAAAATAAAAAGTTGAAATTTTCGATTTCTTTGATCACTTCCTGTGACGACCGGAAGTGACGGCAGACAATGTTATTCCAATTGGGCTCGCCTACTTATCAAGATCTATTACTCCTATAAGTTTGGTGTCTTAATCTTTTACCGTTTCTGAGATATGACTATGACAAAATATTTTTGAAAAAGACGGAAATCGGACATATCTGACGACCGGAAGTGAATTTTGAAAAAATGAAAAAAACGTCTGAGCGTATTTTGATTTTCTATCATCCCTGAAAATTTCAAGAAAATCCGTCCATCCATCTCTGAGAAATCCGCCTGACAAGAAAAGGGGAAAAAAAATAATAATAACTAGAGCAAAGCTCGTTGCAAAGCAACGAGTAGGTCTTCCGTCCGGTTTTGACCGGAAGTGCCGGAAGTTACGAACAAAAGAAAGCAATGAGCCAAATACTCCAGTGACTTTATAATTTCAATTTTGCATCAAAACCTTCAAAAAAAGCCATTTTTGCTACTTCCGGTTTGACCGGAAGTGACGACGACGGACGGAAAAAGTACTTTTTATGCCTCCCAGAGACATATGTAACCCAAAAACTTGTCAAGGAGGGCAAGAAAACGCGTTTTCCGACTACTTCCGGTTTGGCCGGAAGTGACGACGCCGGATGTATTTTGATGACTTCAATAGATTGAGCTTGACATTTTGAACAACTTTGCTTCTTTGACGTATTACGAATTCCATATACTTTTTGAGATATAAAGGAAAAATATTCGGCCCCTCTTGGCCCCTGAATTAAGGGGCCAGCCCTTTTTTCAAGGTATCATTTGAGAGATCTTCGAATTCTATACTTTTTTTGTTCTACATGTTTTAACAAAATATTTCTAGGTAAAAAGTTATCGTAGAAGAGGTGTTAAAAATTTTGAAATTCTTGATAGGACTATTTTGGGGCCATAGCGAGCGTCGGTGCTTCGTACTTTCGGTGGTTGTGATATACGAAATTCACTTCTCCAAAGGTTTCTCTAGCATCACTGAAAATTTCATGCTTCTGTGTTGAGTGGTTTTTCAGAAAACTGCCGGACAAAGTGACCCTCTGAAAATCACTAAAACGCGGAAATCTCAAAACCGGAAGTGACGTCATCAAAACAAAAAAATATATATCTAGTTTTTTTCATGCTCTATCAGTCCTGAAAGTTTCATGAAAATCGAGCGAGCCGTTCTCGAGAATTCGCGTGCACAAAATCGGTAAGAAAAAAAACAATAATAATAATAACTAGATGAGATCTCGTTGCGAGCAACGAGTAGGTCTTCCGTTGAATTTCTCGATAAGATGAGATGTGATTTTGACTGAGATATTCGTGAAAAGAGAATGACATCAAGTCTTCCTTCATTTCTTTTTAAGTTTCTGATTTTTATCACAATACTCTTAACATCTTTTGTTCAGTATGGCTTATAAAAATACCCCCTCTTTTCGAGATATAAAGCATGAAAGATGTAGCATTTTGCAACCACTTATTACGTAACATATGATCAAAACTTTATAATGTATTGTTGCAAATCATTAAGATGAATATCTTTGCTTCTCATAATGGATACTTATAAAAAAAAACATCGATCATAAAAGAGTTG